>NC_136886.1:33486925-33501925 GCF_949152265.1 Phoxinus phoxinus
TATAATAAAGTGAAGTCTTTATAAAGTGAGTCATTGAATCATTCACTCAAAAAGATGTTTTTACATAATTAATTCAGATTAATTAAACATTTAAATAGACCGCAAGCAGTTAATATTTTGTCAAACCTTTAGTAAATGATATGTTATTATGTTTAGTTGTCTGTTCAGAATCGTGCAGCTCTATAATAGGACGATTAGGGTTGCAAAATTCTGGAATTTTCAAAGATGGAAACTTTCCATGGGAATTAACAGGAATTTAAGGAAATTAACAGGAATTTATGGGAATAAACTGGGAATTTTCAAAGTTGAGGTTTGGCTCTTCATAGGGAACTTAAATATAGTTGAGAAAAGTATATTTTAGTATAATCTTGACTAAAACTAAAACTTGGCTATTGAGACCACACCCCCCTACTGGCACTGTGCACGCCTCCATCACATGATGTAAGGAAGCCCAAAGCACAAGACTATTGAAGGCACACATTTGAGCCTGTGGACTAAACAAAGTGAAGTAAGTTTTCTTACTTTAATTAAGAAGAATATTATATATGTATTAAATGTTTAAATTGCAAATATTACATACAAATGTATTCATCTAGTAGATAGCAAGCTGATAAGTTAGATGCTAAATAAGCTAGCATAACTTTATTTACCACATAAGGCAGATGCTACCTCATGTGGCTGTTTTTCTCTGCCTCCTGCAATATGTTTTGAAGATCATTCCGGCTAGCCTTACTATTTATATATCTGTTCATGCCATTGCATTGGTATTCTTACAAGCTCTTGTCTTATTTTACAGAAAAATGCCAGCCACGTTATTTCCCAAATTCCCCTGCTTAACTTCCCATGGAAATTTACCAGAAACTTTATGGAAATTTACCGGAAATTTTCCGCCCCTTTGCAACCCTAAGGCCGATCACATGATCATTACACAATGTATCCATTACTTAAGTCTTTTAACCTACTAAGCATCAATTTTGTATTCAACATTCAATAAGCCAAATTCAATTAAACCACGGTTAACGATTATGGTCAAAAACCAACTAAAATGTCAGCAAAATTATAAAATACAGCAACATTCAATAAATAATAAGTGACTACATGTATATTAATGTCTTAATTTATTAATTAATGACAAGACACACTTTGAATGTTGGTTAATAGAGAATGTCTCCAAAGGTCAGGCAAATGACATTAAAACATAAGACTGCTCTGCAGCTTTTTTAACAGAGAAAACAGTTCTTATGAAATCAAGACATTAAATGAGTTCCATGTGGCCCACATTAGCACAAGCATTTTAATTACTACCTTTATTGAGAAAGTGTATTTTAAGCCTAGGCCTCAATGGAGCAACTATGACAGTAAACTGCATCTGACATGCATTAGGAGAGCTGTGAAACTGAGCACTGCAGCGAGACGCACGGAGAGAGATCTGCTCTTGGATTGAGGCATTGTTGTTCATATTTGGAGCTACATAAATATCTTTTTCTTTGTGTTTGCCAGTGAAGCTCTGTCTGCGTCTGTCTGATAGCGTCTCTGAGATGAGCTTCACAGCTGCAGAGAGAGAGAGAGAGAGAGAGAGGCGAGAGAGAGAGAGAGAGAGAGAGAGAGAGAGAGAGAGAGAGAGAGAGAGAGAGAGAGAGAGAGAGAGAGAGAGAGAGAGAGAGAGAGAGAGAGAGAGAGAGAGAGAGAGAGCCGAGAGAGAGAGAGAGAGAGAGAGAGAGTCCCGCGGGTCCTCCGTTTGTGCTGGAGACGCTGGCAGAGCGACTTTCCTCCTGCCATTCAGAGACATGTAACACAACACATCAAAACACGTCACCTTCCATTAACACACAGCCCTCCACGTAAACAGGAGAGACTTCAAAATGACCAGAAATACCCCGAGAACAACATCTCAACACATCCGTAACACAGCCAAGACGGAAGCACGACGCAACGCTTGTGAATCCATTCCAATAAAACTACATTTTTGGGGGGATTTCGATGCTTATTTATAAAAATAAACTGGGGGGGAAAAACACGAAAAAATAAGAAACATAAAAAAAATAAGATAACAATCTCTAATATTGGCCGATAATCAATATGGGAAAAAAATCTTTGTGTTTTAAATTAACTTGTGAATATTAGATGATAGAAAAGTTCATCTAAATGTAAAAAAAGGATTAGTGGATAAGGATAATATAAGGATAAATGAGAGTGTCCAATTAAATATCCAATATTGCAAATCAATAATATTGGCATATAATCAATTTGTAAACAATTTGGAAAAAAATTCTAAGCAATTGGGTATAAATACTTTTTTTTATTTTTATAAAACACCAAAAACAAACATCAATCATTTATAAATGTGAAGTGAGGCATCACAATATTATAATGTACAATTAAAAAAATGTATATTCATTTTGAGATTTGACTGAGACGAGTTATTAAATTATTATTGTTTTAAATTAACTTGATGATACACCAAGTGATAGAACATTACATGATAGAAAAGGTAATCTTTAAATACATTTTTTTTTTTAAATAAGAGAAATGACGGACATACCGATCAACTTAAAAAACTCTAATATTGGCCAAATTTCAATATGAAAATGTTATAGTGTACATCGGTAACTGAAATATAGCTTAAATAAAATAAATTATAAATATTAGATCAATAAGTTGAAACTTAATTAAAAATTTGAAATGCTGCCAATTAACTGAAATATAAGTTTGTATAAATACTAAATTTGCTAAAACTGAAAATAAATTAAAGCTCTATAGTAAAAAAAAGAAGAAGAAAAAAGATTAAACATTAAATTTCTAAAACAAACTAAAATGAAAACTGAAAATATAAAAATAAAAGCTATTAAAAAATATTGAAATACTATAAAATTTTATAAATAAAATAACACAAGAAATATCTATTTTTGGGTGACAGTCGCACCCCGGTGAAGATGTGTGTGTTTTAGCTGTGAATGAATCTGCTCCATCAAGCAGAGGCCTACACCATCCTGTCATCTCAAACCCATGAATAGTAATGCGTGACCCACACACACACACACACACACACACACACACACACACACCAAGTGTGTCCACAGTCCGGGCGGATGAGAATATTTCTCTCCGGACCCCAGACGCACAGGCCCTGGGGACAAACTCCATCACCGGACACTCATTACACCAGCACTATCTGGGTCACGGAGCAGATGCAAATGTAGGTCACGGGAAACTCCTGCTGTCAATCAAGAGGCTGGGAGTGAAAGATCTGCTGGATCACAGGTCATCCGAGAGGGGAAGAGATGAATTTCAGAAGAGCCTACATCAGGCGAGCAGAGGTCAAAGGTCACGAGACACAGAGGACATCTCCGGCAAATTAAAACCTCGGAGTCAAAGTCATTAACGGCGGTTTTAATCCAGTCCAGGAGGGAAGTTAGTTTGGGGTCAGTAGGATTTGTTTGTCTTTTTTAAAGAAATTAATACTTTTATTCAGCGCGTGTGTGTTAAATGACAAGACATTTATAATGTTACAAACCATTTTTGTTCTTTTGAACTCTGTATTCATAAGAGAATTCTGAAGAAAAAAAATGTCAACACTGATAATAATCAGAAATGAAGCAGCAAATAATCATATTATACTGATTTCTGAAGGATCATGTGACACTGAAGACTGGAGTAATGATGCTGAAGATTCAGCTTTAATCACAGGAATAAATTACATATATTCACATAGGAAACAGCTGTAAGTAATATTTCACAATATCACTGTTTTTACTGTATTTTTGCTCAAATAAGTGCTTGCTGAGCAGAAGAGACTTCTCTAAATAACTTACTGACCCCAAACGTATACTTACATCACAGTTTACCATTCACAATCCATCTTAAAGGGATAGTTCACTTTGAAATTAAATGTTGGTATGTTTTAGCTTACCTGAAGTGCATCCAAGATGTAAGTGTCTTTGTCTCCGCAGTAGTTTCAATTTTGATATTTTTAGGTCAAACCGTTCTTGTCTGTCAGTCATATAATGCAGGTATATAGGCACTGTCTCCAAAAGCATGCAGAGAAAAGTCCAAATAAATAAATTCCCCATCGTAAGTGCACATTGATGGCCTAAGCTCGCGCGAACTCATCCGGGAGTGTTGAGTTTTCACTTATTCACAATTTGTAATCCTTCTATCTTGACACACTACTCGCTTCATCGTTCAGGTCAATCAAAGGCATACGTTGAGCCGTACAGCCAATCACACGCGTTTCTGCTGAGTTTAAAAATGCAACGTCCAATCGAAGGCGGTTCGATTAGTTTCCAGGGAAGAAATCCGGTGTAAACAGATCAGATGGACGTGGTTGTGTAAAAGAGATAAAAACGATATAAATACTGTTCGTTTTATCACACAAACCGCTTGTTTCGTGTGTTAGGCCATCAATGTGCACTTACGATGGGGAATTTTTAAATTTGGACTTTTCTCTGCATGCTATTAGAGACAGTTCCTATATACCTGCATTATATGACTGACAGACAAGAACGGTTTGACCTAAAAATATCAAAATTGAAACTACTGCGGAGACAAAGACACCGACATCTTGGATGCACACATTTACAACAAGTGAAACGGGATATTGTCGTCCAGTTGTTACATTCTAAAGCATGATCACACAGACAGACATTCCATTTAGAACACGGATGAATCGGTCAGAATAAGATTCCGTTGACTCCTTTGCTTCCACTAACCCTCATCTTAGCGAATCCCGCTAATTAAAAGTGTCTCTCTGTGATTGATTCCAGAGGCTAATAACACCCAGGGATGCTTTTGTCTTATTCGGAGAAAGTTGAGTGTGTTCTGAAGTAACCGACTCCAGCTGTCTCTGAAGGATTCCTCCAGCGGAATGATAAAATCACTCTGACCTAGATGCTGCGGCCCTCATGAGACTCTCTCGCACAAGCCTCCCTGCCGCTGCGCTCTATGAATACGTAATTCTAATTTACGAAGCAGGCACTACTAGTGTGTGTGTGTGTGTGTGTGTGTGTGTGTGTGTGTGTGTGTGTGTGTGTGTGTACATATAAAAATACACAGGCACGCACATACTCTGATGCCTCTATGCATGCATGTATGCCGTTGTCCTAGTCAATCATCGCGCTCCATCGTGTTGTTCTCCTTCAACAGAACCTTGTGATGTCGGTAGAAAGTATAGCGGTGCCTGCGCTGACGGAGGAAAGTTCCAGGAAAAAACTGACAGTCCTTGTTCGGATGGGAAAAAGGCACGATGGAGGAAAAAATAAAGAATTCAGAAGGAGCATTTCAGATGCACTCATTGTGTTCAAGCAAAAAAAAACACATAGGAATAAGAAACGCTGGCAGATGTGTTGGGAAAGGACACACACACACTTGATGCACAGGTCTGACAGTCTCTAGAATAATCTTATGTTAATGCTGACGGCCTGTATTTACCCTGAAGTGCACTCGGATGATCGTAGGAGAGAATCTTTCCCAATCGGAGAGAAAGTGAGGAAGAACTGCGAGTGTAAAACAGTGAGGGAATCTTTGAGCACCGGCAATTTGTAGCACGGATGACAAGACGCCACTTTATAATTGTGCCGAAGCGGCATCATGGAAAGATGAAGACTCGTTTACCTCACGAGAAAGAGCCTGACAGTGATGAACACTTGCTAGCAATAAGGAAAATGTGCCATTTTACCAGACAGAATTACAGAAATAGGTTCATAATGACAGAGAGTTGCTGAAGCCCCATTCACATCTCACTCTGACAGCCGTTCTTACCTGACCAGGTGCTGGATCTCTGTCTGCGCTCCCATTGGTCAAAACCGCATTGAGATTCTGCTCATTTGCATATACAGCTGCAGTGCCAGAATCCAGCATGGATTGTTACTGAGTAACAATACCAAGTTAAATGAATAATTCCCTTGAAAAATGAAAAGCCTGTCATCATTTACTCACCCTTTATCTTTCTAAACCTTTATGAATTTCTCTCTACAGATGAACACAAATCTATCCGTGCAAAAGTAGCTGAACTCTTTTAGTGCAGCTTTTCCAGTAAACTTGTGAAACTACACATTGCACTGTGTATTCACTTTGATGATCATAAGAACCAATCAAATGATAATACTATAGTACTTTCATATTGCCATGGTTCTTCCATATTCACATATAAATGGCATTTGCATTGTAATCCAAGGCATTTCAAAGAATACCATAGTATTATAATGGTACCATGTCCACAAAACGTGCAGCGATGGTCAAGACAAACTGCAGAAGTTCAAACTGAGCATCAGAATGAGGAAGAAAGGGGATTGAAGGGACTTTGTTGCTTCCAGATGGACTGGTATTTCAGAAACTTCAGATCAACTGGGATTTTCACACACAATCATCTCTAGGGTTTACAGAGAATGGTTCGATATCCATTCTAGTAATATCCAGTGAGCGGCAGTTCTGTGGGAGAAAACGCCTTGTCAGAGGTCAGAGGAGAATAACCGGACATGACCAGACATATATCAGCCGATAGAAAGGCAACAGTAACTCAAATAAACGCTCGTCTAACCGAGGTCTGCAGAAGAGCATCTCTGAACACACAACACATCAAACCTTGAAACAGAAGCAGAAGAGACACACACACACACACACACACACGCACGCACGCACACACACACACACGGTGACGCTCCTGTCAGCTGAGAACAGAAACTGAGGGTAAAATTCACACAGACTCACTAAAACTGGACAAAATAAGATTGGGAAAATGTTGCCTGGTCTGATGAGACTGATGGAAGGGTCAGATTTTGGCGTAAACAACATGAAAGCATGGATCATCCCGCCTTGTCTCAGCGGTTCAGGCTGCTGGTGGTGTAATGGTGTGAGGAGGATATTTTCTTGCCACACTTTCTGGGCCTTTAGTACCAATAGAGCATCATTTAAACGCCACAGCAGAACTGAGTGTTGTGTCCTTCTCTTTATTACACACAGTGAACACATCTTCTGATGGCCTCTTCCAGCAGGATAACACACGTCACAACGCTCAAACCATCTCAAGCTGGTTTCCTGAACATGACAGTGACTTCACCAAACTCAAACGGCCTCCACCGTCACCAGATCTCCATCCAATAGAGCAGCTTTGAGATGTGAAAGACCGGGAGATTCGCATCATGGATGTGCAGCGAAAAATCTTGACAATATAGACCAAAATCTCTAAAGGAATGTTTCCAGCTTCTTAATGAATCTCTGCCATGAATAATTAAAGGAGTTCTGAAGACAAAAGAGATGTACCTAATCAAGGTGTACCTAATAAAGTGGCCGGTGAGTGCATATTACATATACCTGTGTATATGTATGTTTGGCTCTTTGCTTTTGTTCCTCGTTTGTAAGTTGCTTTGGATACAAGTGTCTGCTAAATGCAAAAAAGTAAATGTAAATGTAGTAACTAAACAGAGTATTTATAATTTCACTAACCCTCAGCCTCCTCACCCTAAATTAATGCATTACTTCAACCCTGTCACAGTCAGTTTGGAATTTATATACTTATAATTTGAATAGATAATAAATCCTGATAGTATCACACCTAAAAAAAACATAAAAAATCAAAGATTATTTTGATATTAACAAAAAAAAATAGTTTTAATGGCTGAAAGCCAATAAAAAAAAATCTAATCAAATCTATAAAATGTGAAAAAATGAACTTTATTCCCCAAAAATCAGGGTGGTTTGACTGTGGCTTGACTGCATGTAGCTTTACAAACGACAGCTTTAGAGAATCATCCGTGCTCGACACCGCCCTTGGCAACGACATAAACATCAAATCTGAGTGAAAACAGCCATAAAATAAAACAGATCGTCACAACTCCATCTTCGCCTCATAACATTCACACCAGATGATGGGAGACATTCAAATTATAAATGGGCAAAAATGACAGGGGCTTTCATAAAAAAAAGCTCATTTGCCTTTAAAGGTGACGGGATTTCCATAAAAACAAAAGAGCTGGTGAATAAACCCTTTAATGACACCACCAGGGCCTTTCGGTTTGTCGCATTGTCCCCATGAAGCCTGGAAAGGCAGATGTAGAAATTGATTGCTCTTTCCAGGGGACTGGAGGGGGGTAGAGCGAGCTTTCTAAAAATAAGGCATCCGAACGCTGTGTATTGTGTGTGTGTGCGCTCTATCTGCCGGTGTGATAAAGTCACTAGCAGCCCTTTATCGGCCGGTGAGGGGAAATATGCCTCCGCCAGATTACAGCCCAACACTCTGCCAAGGTTATAAACAGCCTGTTATCTGCCACGCAAACACACAAATCCACACACTATCAGCACCCAAACATATGGGCCACACACACACACACACCAGACCTCAGCCTCTGACGGACACGCCACATACATAATCGCAATACGCATTACACTGACCCTAAAGTCAATCACTATTGAGCGTGAAAATAAAGCATGCCGCGTGTTTGTTTTGCATGCTCGGTTCTGGCGCAGGTCTTTACCTCAGAGAAAGCTTCTGGCAGCACTAAAAGGCCCTGAAGTCTATTCTGCCGCTCTCAATGGGCTCTTTCTTCCCCGTCCCGTCTCATTCTGCGGCTTTTGTTGCTTGTTTGTGTTGATCTGCATGGCAAATGAGATGAATCCGCTACTAGCACTGCGCAGAAAACACATTTAATGGAGACAAAGAGCTGTCATCTGAACGACGGCTGACAAACACACACTGGCTAATCAATAACAAGTGAAATATCCGACACGTTCAGTCAAAACTAGAAACAACTTCGGCGTCCGTATAGATACAGTTCAGAGAGTTATCGTGTGTGTTCATCGATAGCCTCATTGAATCGTCTCCAGCATCACGGTGTGTGTTTTGACTCGAGGGAGCTCAGATTGGACGTCTTTGAGCCGTGCTGCTGAAGCGACCTTGGCTATCCTGCGCTAGATTCCTGTTCTCGGAGCTTCAGCGCTGATGTTAAAAATGGCTTCTCCCTCTAGATTAATGACTCAGGAGGGAACAGACCATCAGCGAGAGTCAGGACAGAAGAAGAAGCACCACAAACTGAAGGAGCAACAACAGAAGATTTCAAGAATATGAGGCTAGCAAAAACAGGCTCACCTTTTCTCTGGGCCAGAGGGTTTTTTAAACTTTTCAATGTCAAGGCCTTCTTAAATATTGCATGAAAAAAATGCTTTCATTATAAGAAATCCGTTTATTCTGTGTGAGAAATTACCAATTCAATTGTAAAAAAACAACAAAATGAAATAATTGTTTCCCAAATTAAATATCACAAAAATAATATCTATAAATAATAAGTACGCCTAACATTATTTACTATCAGTATACTATCAATAAGTAATATATATATATATATATAATATATATATAATTTAAATATATTATTTACTATCAGTATACTATCAATAATTAATATATTTAAATGATATATATATATATATATATATATATATATATATATATATATATATATATATATATATATATACATATAAAAAATATCTAGATTTTTTTATTATGTGTATATAGTAATATATAATTACATATTTATAATCTATAAATAAAATATATTTATTTTGTGTGTGTATATATGTATACATTTATTTTTTTCATAAATAATATATATATATATATATATATATATATATATATATATATATATATATATATATATATATATACACAGTATACATACAGTAGTATATATATATTTGTGTATATTATAGTGTATATATATTATATATTTTTGTGTGCAGACTATATAAAATCTACACATATATTATATAAATATATACTATAATTATTTACATATTTATAAAAATAAAAATGATCACCTATTGTATCGCCCCCTTGCACATTTTTTTCTGCAACTACATTTTGTTTACTCTGCTTACAGACTAAATCAGCAACATTTCTTTAACAAGCTCTAACATTTTCGTTTGTAGAATGAATTGCACAGCGCGGACCAATTATCTGCACGAGACAGCGTGGTGCGACTGACCGCTCCGATCGCACAGCACTGCAAGAAACTTTGTGAAGAGACCCATTTGAATATATTACACTAGCACAAAAACTGAATATTTCATACACTTGAAGCAACCAAAGTGTTTGTGCTCTCTGTAATGATGAGGCATGGAGAGAGGGAACGGAAGAACGTCCTGATAGATGAGTACTAGTAGAGCGTTAATGAGTGGAGGGTTAAAAAGAAACGCATCTCGTTCCTCTTGTGTCTCCTGCACTGCCAGTCGATCTGTGATCTGAATATCTCTGCCTTCATAAAAGATTCAAGCACTATTGACTTCCTGGTTTGGTTTCCCCTGCATAGCATCAAGTCGCAGACATTCATCTGAACCTCCACAGGAACAACAGCTCACACTTAATGAGGATGAGGAGGAGGAAGAGCTTCATACAGTATCCTGTTTACTAACAGAGACATGTCAGAGAAACAGCCCTGCTGAACACGGATATGCGGATGAGTGTTTTAAATATGGATGTGCAAATCTACATATTACTAGTCAGTGGGAAGATGTAGTCGACTAGCTGGTTTTAAAGTCACCATGAAATCAAAATTCTTGTTTTTTTATGGAATATTCCAGTGTTTATTTTAAGATTTATCCATGCACATCATTGTTTTAAATTCATGTTTCTCGTAATCTTGAATCATAATAACTTCTCTTCTCTGATGACGAGGGCGGGGCAACCTGTCACTCACATGAGATCAGCCAATAGCAAACCATGACCATCCAATCAATTCCCTACAGAGACAATCAAGCCCTGCCCACATTTGTTCTTGCTCCAGAAGCGTTGCACTCGGATATACGTCACAATAGAGAAGAAAAGACGAGCGCAACTTCTGTTTCAAGCTGACTTTAAAGAAGCTCTGTGTAAATAGACTGATTTAGCATCATATCCTCCAATTTACACATGTTTCTTCTGGGCCGTTCACATGTTCAAAAGCGTTTAAAGCCTGGTTCTTACGGGGTGATTTTAAAATTGTCGGCCGATTTTCCAAACCTGAGAGACCCCACACACACACGGCGATAAAAAATCACGGGTCTAACAGTTTTGGTCGTACAGTGTGTGGTGCGCAACCACACGGCAAAATCAACACATCACACACGAACCGATTTGACTCCCGAGCATTCCCAGGTCAGACGGGAAATCTCGCAAAATCCCTCGAGATCAAACGTGACTTCAGAGTAAACAATCATGGCGGACGAAGAGGATGCAGTGGCGATAGTTTGTAGTTTGTTTTTAACCGAAAAAAAAAAACCGTTATCCTCAATCTCCGATGTCCACCGGACTTTCTGGTGCGCCATACCGCCGGCTGTTTTGATTTTGTTTCCCGGTGCTTCCTCGCCGCCTCGTCACCTCGCTTTCTGATTGGCTACACGCCACAGTCCACAGGCTGCGTGCTCGTTTGTCCCCGGGGGACACCACACACACGAGGAGAAATCGGGCCAAATAAATCCAGCATGTTGGATATCCCCGATTTGAGATCGGAGCGGTCCCAACGTCCTTCCGAGCAGACGAGACCAGTCTTAACACACCACACACGGCAGGAATAACTGATCAGATTATTTTACGATAATCTGAGCGTCCTTAAGATTGCCGGAAGGGCTGAATCGGGGCTAAAATCGGCCTAATTATCCTGCCGTGTGAACCAGCCTTAAGGGAGATGACATCTTAAGACAAATTAAGCTAGTCAATAGAGGTGGACGACATGATCAAAATCATATTTCATGATAACAACATAGTTCATATAGCAAGCTGGAAATGAGTAAATGCCAACAATATCCATCATTTTTGTTGAACTATTACTTTAATAAAGTGTATCATGTAATTAAATACAGCCAAAATGTATTTTTTAAAAACTGTGTGGTTCACTTTAATGCTAAAAACATAAGATCATCAGAACATGGATGCAACAATTGCATGTCCAGCACATTAATATGCTAAAAGAAAATTTATGAGCATTTCCGCTCATGCTGCTGATTTGAGAGACTCGTTCTATAAAGTTTAAGATGTCACCGCAGGGTCATAAAAACGGACCCAGCACAACGCGCCGTCCATTTAAACATACCAATAAAGTCTTTTATTCTTGGACCTGCGATAAAGCGCTCTTTGAAACGGTCATCCTGGGGGTAATTGATGACTTTATTGTCATTATGGTCTTTCTCAGGGGGATGTTTCTGCTTTAACCATTCAGACCAGAGACCATGACACTCACACAACACACACTCTTTCACTGCGAGAAACTGTCCATTCAGAAGATGATTTTCCTTCTGCACGTCCGTCTCGTAATCACTCCGAACAGTCGCCTTATTACCAGCGCACACTCCAACCTTGAGCTCAAACTGGGATGTAATTATTTAGAGACAATTTGCCATTTGGCAGATATAAATCATGTGAAAACATCTCAGTGTAACAGGTTTAATCACAGCGGGCGGCTTTGCTCCCTTATTACACACTAATAAGCTGCACAAATTCATTATTATGACTTATTTATATTATTACTTGAATTATAAAATACAATTCAAAGTAATCCTTATGGTAATATTTTCTGTTTTAATGAACAAGAACAAAAACAAAACAGCAGAACAGCAACATGATACCTAAACTGCATGGATCTCTCTTCCACTGAATCTCTCATTACAGCGCTGCTTTGCAAAAGCTATAATTATATAAGATATACTGAATATCTGATTGGTCACCATACCAGAAATCATACTCGCATAAATCTGTCTGGATAAAGCCACTGGCAGCTAACTGGAGTCTGGACACATTTCCACTGATAATACACTGCATTTTAGTACCGTATTGATCTGAATATGAGACGACCCTGATTATAAGACATAACTTTTGGAAAAGGCTTTTTGATAAAGAAAACCTATTGTGTGTATTATTATCATGTAAAAGTCTAGACCCAGAATATAAGACGAAACTTGTTTTTTTTTTTCAAACATTGTCTTATATTTGAAACAATACAGTCCAACAACCATTCATCCATTCATCCAATAATTCATCCATCCATACAATCATTCATCCAATCATTCATCCATCCACTCATCCATTCATCCATCCATCCAATCATTCATCCATCCAATCTTTCATCCATCCATCCATCCACTCATCCATTCATCCATCCAATCTTTCATCCATCCATCTATCCATCCAATCATCCATTCATCCAATCATTCATCTATCCAATTATTCATCCATCCATCCATTCATTCATCCATCCAATCATTCATCCATCCATCCAATCATTCATCCATCCATTCATCCAATAATTCATCCATCCATCCATACAATCATTCATTCATCCATCTATCATCCATCCATCCATACAATAATTCATCCAACCAATCATCCATCCAATCATCCATCCATCCATTTATCCATCCATCCATCCATCCATCCATCCATTTATCCATCCATCCATCCATCCATCCATCCATCCATCCATCCATCCATCCATCCATCCAAACATTCATCCATCCAATCATCCATCTATCCATCAATCCATGCTAACCGGAGAAGACAGATTGATATATTCTGTGAAAAAAATCTGAAACAACTGTGCTTCAAGAAAATAAAAACAAGACAAAAATACTGCGCAAGAAATAACGTTTTTCAGTGATAGCGATGCGACTCTGAAGTAAAACTGCCTGATGGAAACTGCTGTTCTTTATGGGTCTGCGCGAGCAGCTTTTGTTTTCCTGAACTCTGGCTGCTGAATCCAAGACTGTCGAGAGCTTCCTGAAGTCAAAAGCCCGGGACAGCTCGACAGCTCCGGTGTGGAAAATCATCACAGACTTTTGGACGAGGCACAGATGAACAGAGCGATGAGAAACGGTCATATTTCTCTCCGACGACAAGAATTTCATGAAGTCACCGTACATTGATTAACAGCAGCTGTCGATCTGTTATTCTCCAGTGTCTCTCTGTCAATGATCTGATTGTAGACGCGAGTACAGACATCAGACATGGAGCTGACAGAGTATCTTCCCACCGCCGGCGTATTGACAGCATGTCGAGTAATGCAGCAACATCTATTTTAATTCAGCGCTTGAATATTAAAGTCTGTCAGAATGAGTCATGGCAAACGAGGGGCGAGAAAGAAACCATTTTTCAATCTAATAGCCGTTTCTTCTCTTCTACTTTTAGTGTGAGCTCTGCAACTTTAATTAAACTTCTCAGTTTACAAAAACATTAATATTTTATTCAAACACTAAAATTACGTCAAAAGAAAAGCAGAGAGAGACGTCTCACAAAAGTTTTGAAAATGTAATATTGCACAGACATAATCGTACACAGACACACACAGAGACTCACACACACGCACGCACACACACACACACACACACACACACACACACACACACACACACACACACACACACACACACACGTACGTACGCACGCACACACACAGACACACACAGAGACTCACACACACACACACACACCACACACACACACACACACACACACACACACACACACACACACACACACACGCGCACACAGACACACACAGAGACTCAGACACACACACACACACACACAGACACACACACGCGTACGCACGCACACACACAGACACACACAGAGACTCACACACACACACACACGCACACGCACGCACACAGACACACACAGAGACTCTCACACACACACACACACACACAGACAGACACACAGAGACTCAGACACACACACACAGACACACACACACGCACGCACGCACACACACAGACACACAGACTTACACACACACACACACACACACAGACGCACACACACACACACACACACACACACAGACGCACACACACACACACACACACACACACACACACAGAGAGAGATGGAAAACTGTAGCTCAACCCACAATACATCATGTTGTTTGAAGAGGGACCGTCTGTGATATTAAATATGAAACACACTTGAATCTCATCCATATTTCCAACAGACACAGATCTGGACTTACTAAAAACATTAGCATAAGCCTTCGT
>NC_136886.1:33504425-33508869 GCF_949152265.1 Phoxinus phoxinus
CAAAACTAACAAGCACATACTGTTTAAAAAATGTGGGATCAGTAAGGCATTCATAAATGTTTCAAAAAGATTCTCTTTCAAATAAATGCTGTTATTTATTTTTTGAGCTTTACGTTCCTCAAAGAATATTGGGGGGAAAACATTTTTTTAAACAGTTTTTCAACATTTATAATATTTAGAAATGTTTCTTGAGCAGCAAATCGGGAATATGATTTCTGAAGGATCATGTGACACATCGCTTCATTTGACTGCTATCATATAACTGGGTTCATTGCAAACGGAAAGATGTGTCGGTGCTATGTGTGACTTTTTGTTCCTATACATTGTGCATATGTATTATATACTTTACAATTGGCTATTCTGAATGTATAGCCTCCGCCTCGGCCAACCAGCTTGAGGCATTCCTGCTCTTGTTTGTCCAAAGACACAATGCCTCAATGAACTGTAAATGCTCTGCGTTTAGATTTGCTGGTTCAGAAGAAAGCATGATGTATTAGAATTACGGATTAATTTGAAAAGTAATGGGAATGTGTGTTTGAATGCAGCACGTTATCTCATCAGAGGAATATGAAGTGCCGTGAAGAGCGAAGGTCCTCACGGGGTCTTCACTAAACAAACGGATGCGAACGCGCAAACGCACATCAGGAGTGGCCCTTCATTTGGCTATTGAAATATTCTCTCCCGCTCTCTCGTGTGCCGGAGCGGCTCAGAAGCACTGAGACACGGAACACTAGTTGTGTTGGCAATTATGGTAATGGGATGCTATTAGGCCATGATTCCGTATGAGTGATCTGGGAGAGCGAGCCCCGGCGGAGCAAACGATAACAGAGCGTGTGCTTCTCCTTGATACTGCTCCAGCTCCGGCATTTGCATAATCAACCCTCCCAGTAACGAGGGGCGTGGCCTGAGAGCATGCTAACACATGCACTATTTCTGCAGTATTATACTACAGTATCTATACTGTGCACATTTTCTGAATGCATGGTAAGCCCGGATGCTACATTTGCTAAATTGTGCAGGATGCAAACGCAAACTGCACTGGATAATGTGTCCCACAATGCACTGGACCTGCATGTCGATGAATGAATTAATTAAAAGTAATTAAAAGTTTCCTCTGTGACTCATTATGTGATCACGCTGCAAAATTATTATGCTATTTCAAGGGTTCTTAATTTAGTTTTGGAGTCTCCTACAGTAGGTTTACATGCATCCAAGGGTAAAACTAAAAGACACTTTCTCATTGGTGTCATATATGCATTATATATATATACACACACACACACACACACACACACACACACACACACGTATGTATATATATAAACATGCAGTGCGCTATCACTTGATTCTGAACACAACCTGAGTCTTCATTACCAGACAGGAATCTCTCTATATCTCTAAGCCCCGCCCCCAACGTCCTTCACACACACGCGCGCGCGCGCGCGCACACACACACACACACACACACACACACACCACACACACACACACACACACACACACACACTCCCAAAGGAGACACACAACTCTGATGAATTGATTGACACCATTTTCATCTGCTAGTGCTGTCAGAGAAAGAGAGAAAGAGATACAGGGGCCATTTCTGCTTGATTTCTACACACACACACACACACACACACACACACACACACCACACACCATTTACCAGCGTCAACACACTGAAATCATGCACATCATTAAAATACAACTGCAGGATTTTATATTAAGATCTGTCTTCACTAAATGTTCCTGTATGATGGTGTCATGATACCGTGATTGAATGGTAATTCTGAATAAAAAGCACTGGTTGTTCTTCTGAATATCTTGACCTAGCTTAAGGTGATCTACAGTCTCTGGACCGACTGATCTGGGTTGATGGTTTTAAAGCGGTTGTTGTCAGCAAACGAATGACCGGCTAGAACTGCAAACCTCCTTTAATCTGTTAATTTCCAGCAGGGAACGCCGAACTGAAACGTCACCGCACAACTCAATAACACGTCCACATCCGTCACGCTTTCTATCATGACAACTAAATCAGCGCAATTAGCAGGCCATGCTAAGCGCTAACTATTCCATCAAAAAACAACCAAATGACCTAAATCCCACTGTATGAAGAGCAATTTCAATCTCTCGTGTTATGATGAACAGAATGTGATCTTTTAAAATACATTGCTTTTGACATTTATGATATTAATTTGAGAAGATCATTTTATTGTGAATGTGTCTCAATCTGCTCTCTGGCTCAAAACTATGTACATTACCTTTCTTATGTCCAAATTTGTGTTTATGATTCATGGTGTGATTAAATATCTTCTGAGTATAGGGATGCACAGATATGAAAATTTGGGACAATACGATTATTCTTTGTATTTGAAAGCAGATAACCAATATATTTGCCAAATTTTTATATAATTTTTGAGAGCCTGATTACAAAAACAAAAGCCTCACCATTAAAAATCCATGTCCCAAGCACACAATTATGATGATGTTCTCATTATAATTTAGTAGCCGATATGACGCACTTTACCATATTTTCCTTTTCGAAGTGATTCCAATCATATTTCCAGCAGTTCAAAACCATCATGTTGAACAGTGCGCATCTGAAGTGTCTCAGCTGAAGGAAATAATCCATTATTTATCGGCTTTAAAGGGACAATGTGTAGTTTTTTAAGTATATTATTATTTAAAATCAATGTCTTTATTCATAAATATGTCCTCAATGTTGTACAATTACCTCTCCCAATGATCCGACTTATCCTCGTACTTATCTTTTTTCTAATTTCTTATCTTTATTTACATGGGACGGGTAACTCCACGGAGGCTGTCATGTCGTTCCTCCATCTTGAAAAACTATAATAGCAGAGAGGGACAAAAGGCACTAGCCTAGCTCAATGCGTGTTCGTCCAGAGCCAGCGTCACGTGACTGACACTGAAGCGGACACGAAGAGAGATGTAATGCGTGTAAATTTGAAAGGTTGAACTGACACGGTACTTTCATAATTCAGGATCATACTTATGCCGAGCCACAGGAGAAATGGCAAAATTTAATTTAAAAGGAAACGTGACCGGCGAATTCATAAAACCGCGGGTAAATAACGGGATAGCTTTACCGAGGTGGAAAGAGCTGATGAAGGAGAGACTTTTTTTGAAAAAGAAGTTTCCTGCTTTCTTCTCGACGGGTAAGTCAATGTTACGGTCCACATTACAAGCTTTATTTTCATTGCTTGGTTGTGTGATTTTTTTATATAGGCAGCATAACAGTAGAACATGTAATGTATAGTTAAACTCGACGAAGGGCTATTGCCGTCATCGCTTCTTGGCACATAACGGCTACCCGTAGTTGCAACACGCGTTTAAAAAAAGAGGAGCAAGAGAGCACTATTCATTTGAATGCAAAATACAATTTTACCCGCTAGATGGGAGAAATTCCTACACACTATTCCTTTAATATATCACCCTTTTCTTATCGGGCCGATAACATTAAAAATGAAAATATCGGCCGATGCCGATATGGTGGCCGATAATATCGTGCATTGCTACTTGTGAGTTTAAAAATAAGTGTTTTCCAGGCCCAAAAGTGTCCGTATGAACACCCTGTCTAGAAGATGAGGGAGAGGAATGAGATACGGCCAGGAAAACTAGTTCAGTGCATTCACAATATCTCAATGCGACTCCCTCAGTAAGCGTCTCTAAATCCGTCTTAGCCAGGAACTCATTACTTTTCGTGCCACAATCAACATCCTCAGCCCACTAGGACCATCAACCTGACTCATTCCTCAAACACCACCGCAATCTCCAGCCTAGCAACCACACGCTGTTGATTATTGACCACAATGTTGAAGCCACACTGACTACTCGCCCACCCACACTACACACACTCACACACACACACGCGCGCGCACTCTTTTCTCCAGCAGTTTTTAATTTGACACCTGAGCTCCGGGGTAACGAGGTGAGGAGAGAGAAGCCGCAGTGGAATTCATTAGCCGCGCCACTGCAGGGTCCTCTCTCCCGGCGTTAATGACATCGAGGCTGGAGAAAAACGAGACAGCCCAGACACTGGATGAAAATAAACATGAGCGCTGTCAGCAGTGAAGGTTCGGGCTAAAGGGACGGCGCGAGCGGGGTCTGAAGAAGACCTCCAGCCCCCGAAAGATCACCACCAGGAGCCTCCGGGACCCTCGGTGTGGTTTCCCAGCCGCATGTTATTACGGGCTGATGAAAGCAAAGAGAGATTTGACACGAGTTCCTGCAGCACTTATACCGCGGTAGACATTGCATTCGCACGCCTCTTGCTAGTTACGCGAGATACTGACAAATACACATGGAGAAAAGTGCAAATGCAGAGACATGCGTCAAACAAGTCAAGAAAGAAAATAAGAAATGGTTATTAGGGGCGGAGTCAAAAAGATGGCTGTCTGAATGTGGATCAAATACAGATTTT
>NC_136886.1:33509069-33563883 GCF_949152265.1 Phoxinus phoxinus
ATATTGGCAAAAAAGTCAACTTTAGGTGTAGGTCAGGCAATTCAGCGCGTGTTTGGCTTGGCTGTTTCCACGACTAGACGTGTTTTAAAAGGAATTTCACATTCGCTGAGCCCTTCCAATACGGCAATTAAGACGTCGTGAAAAATCTCCCGGCCGCATATATTGAAGGAGTATCGTATGGAAGAGTGAGGAGATGGCAGCACGAGTCTCTTTATCCGACCACACCACAGAAAGTGACAAATTGGCCTAGTTTTGTGTTTAATTAATCACAGCAGCCTGACAGCAACCCGAGCTCGACGGCATCATTAGTGCAGCGCTACCGTGTGTTCGGGGAGACCATTCTGTTCATTAACTCGTCGGTTCAGCAGATCAGAATAAACACACTCCAATATGACATCTTAAGGAGGGTTTTTTCATTCAAGGAGATCAAGTAAAAGATCTAAACTATATTTGGATAATTATACACCTTATTTTACAAGCCATTTTCTGCATGTGTGATTCATTAGCTGATATAAGTAAATAACTCAGAATAACAAAGTGCAGTAAAATGTAAAACTAACCAATGTGTTTAATTACAACAAAACGTTTAAATGATATGATAAGATATAACAGTTTGCAATTCACCTTTGGCTAAGCCCCGCCCCCCTTAGTTACTGTTGCTACGTCCGACAACTTCATCTGGGCTCTGGTTTGGTATCAACATGGCTTATGGCTTATCTCTTCCTGCTGAAATTTTATCAAACTTTTATAAAGCAGCAAATAAAGTGTCCGATAGAAGTAGGGAAAAGGGGCTGCAATATGCGTTCGAAGGCTTTATTCAAGACATACCGGTGAAACGCAAGCAACAACAAGACATCCAAATAGAGGCAAAAGCATAACGGTCACAGTCAAAAAATGAACCACCGCATATCCTAATGGAGACGGAGGCTGGGACTCACAATATCAGGAGCAACACTGTTCATGCAGAGCTGGGTCTCTATTCACTTCTATAATCGTTATTATTTACAAAGCAAACGGACTACGCGAGTATAAAGTTGTATTTATTAGCAGCGTGTGCTAGCGTATCAACAATTAGGGTAGAGAACCGAAATCATAATCTAAACCAGCATAAAACTGTCTAACTAGTGTAACTTCACAGTAAGGTTAAAAGCTAAATGTATCTTAGAGACAAAAGTGTGTTGTTGATCCTTGAGGGGTTTCGCTGACTGAGGACGTCCACACAGTTTAATCCAAAGACGACACTTGTCAGTATTTAACTTCGGTTTTGGGAAGGGAAAAAATAGACACTCCCCTCCAACCTCTCTGGGAAACGCGTATCTGTGTTACAAACGCCCCAGGCACAACGGTTAACCATATTTGTGATAAAACTACGACGGTAATAGCCTGCCGAGACCAAAAATATGAGACGCCTGTGTTAAAGTCAATGGAGCGCTGTGAAAGTGTCGGACCGCTGTGGGAGCTCGTTCTTGGCTGCGCTGTGATTGGTCAATCTACATTCTAGGGCGTGGCTTAGCCAAAGGCGTATTGTGCAACAGAGCCGTCCACTTTTACCGCGGTGTTTGTTCCGGAAGTATTTTTCATTCATTTCTCCCATAGGGAATTCAAAGAAGTCTTCGTTAAGCCTTTGTTTTAATGAACCAAACCAACCAGCCATGAAGTGCATCATAACATCACTTTGATTTAAAGGAAAAAAGTAGAAAATCAGACAAAAATACTAATGTACAAGGCTGTGTACTCATCGGCTTTAGTGAGGGAAGGAACTACAATCCCATAAGGCATTGCAAACAGCATAGTCGAATTAAAAACTATGGAAAACTAATTTAAAATGTTGATTATATATAATAATAACAATATATTTTAAGTTTATTGCAAAATATGTATATATTTAAAAATATTTAAGTGTTTTGAGAGCGTCATTCGCAGTGCTTCATGTGAGTGGGCGGGGCTAACAAGATTTTGTGTCACGTGTTCCTTGTTTCAACTCTGTGATTGGTGGGATTTTCTGTACAGAATCATGGGTAATGTAGTTTACTATGAATTACACTATTAAACGAATAACTTTAAAACTACGCTGAAATAACGCGGGCTAATGTCTTCAAGAGAAGCGAATACCAATGATTAACAACCTCGTATCTCACAGTAAGTTTGTCTTTAAAGGTTTTTAAGTTATCATTAATAAATAATTTTCCCATGGAGAAAATTAATTCAGTTTTTACTTTCGGGACCAGTTGCGCTCTACATCAAGAAGCACAACAAGCTCTTTTAATGTTCTTATGTTCAAAATAAAGTGGATAAAAACCAAGGTAATTGGGGCTTTTACAAATACCAGCATGTGTGAAAAGGCCTGCACTGGTTTTAATTGTTTATGTAAACATGAGCTGTTTTTTCCGTGTGTCACGCATCGGTGCTGCATTTTTAAAACCTGTCTTCTTTTCATTTTGTCAGCGCTGTGGCTCTGTGGTTGGATACGATTGTGTGACGTCTCACGTTTTTAAAATCATGCTCTGTGTGAACGGCCCCTTACGCCTGTCACTCAGAAGTCAAATCAAATGTTGTCTAATTGGACAGATCCTCCAGGCGAATAAAGAAAAAGCCATTTCCGATGTTTGAGATCACATAGTTTACCATTATATTGGTGCAAATGTTATTTTATGTTCAAAACAGCAGATATGATGTATTTACCGGAAAAGTCAAGCCAACCAGAAACAACTTTCCGTTTTGGGGGGCATGTCAATTAAAAGCTGAATGCAAATTTATGATGAATGATACATTTTAAATGTGAATGTTTACTGTATAAATTGTGTAATAGTGACAACATTTCCCATAATTATCTATGGCAGCACAAGAATGATAAAATGAAGCATCAAACCTAATTGGGAAATAGAAAGGAATGACATTTTATGTCCAATTTATTCTGACCAAAATGACTCGAACAGCACGTCATAATCACGATTTCCAAAATATTTTTGAGCTGTACAGAAACTTTTTGAAAAATATGTCCATCTATTGTCCACAAACAAGTTTCAAATCATTGTTTGGTCCAGCTGTGCTATGAAAAATGTAGCTATTAACACTTTAAAACCTTTATTTTCAAACAAAATGATATTGCTCGTTGTACTAAAGAATATCAGAATCAATAATTATTCCTGTAAAGCTCATGAGAATCTTTAATATACCAAATATCAATGCATATACCGGTATGTATTCCTCACAAATGCTCATTTTTTGTCCTTTCACTTTCGCTTGTTATCCAGCACACAACACATGTCCTGGTTTAGTGCCAATTAAACATCCTTCTCTTCATGCATCTGACCGGAGATCACAGACATTCAGAGACTTTTTCCACTCGATGCTCTTTCGGTTTCACCCGTCTGTTGCAGACCAGGCAATCACAACAACGAGACATGTCAGTGGACAAGAATAACAATGAAACGTGTCAGAGCTGATTAATAAAAGCACCGTCAGCACGCCGGTCCTCAACACCTACTTAAGGACGGCCGTAACTCACGTCCTATCAAAGGGAATGTGACTTCTTAAGAACATCATTGAGATTCTGGCCGGTGTTGAGAGGCTGGATGGTGGGACGTTGAGTGACGGTTCGAGGGACTGAAGGACAGATGGACAGGATCCCACACATCACAGCCGGGGCGTATGATTGATTGACATCTCCTTCTTTATTGGCGTCGCCCCATGAAAAGGAAAGTTCAAGGTTCATCCCCGCCCACCTGGACAGACGTACTCGAGAGGAGTCATGAAGCATGGATAAAGAGACGCAGAATCCATCATCTGAGGACCAGGAGATAAATCCGGCTAGACTCACGTGTTACTCAATAGCTCAGCTCACAACGTAATGATCAGTGTACACTTCTGCTCACCAAGGCTGCATTCATTTGATCAAAAATACAGTACAAATAGTGAAATATTATTACAATTTAAAATAGCTGTTCTCTGTGTGAATATAATATTTATTCCTGTGGTCAAAACTGAATTTTCAGCAAGCATTACTCGACTTCAGTGTCATTCTTATAGAAGCATTTCTGGTTATTATCAATGTGAAAACAGTTGTGCGGCTGCATATTTTTGTGGAAACCGTGATGCAATACCATTCAAAAATTTGAGGTGAGTAATATTAAGAAAAAGAAAATAATGAATACTTTTATTCAGCAAGGACGCATTAAATAAAGTGACAGTAAAGACATTTATAAATAACACAAAATATTTATATTTCAAATTAATGCTGATCTTTTGAACTTTCTATTTATCAAAGAATCCTGAAACAAAATGATCAGTTTCCACAAAAACATTAACCAGCAAAAACTTTTTTTCAACATTCATAATAATAAGAACCATAAGTGTCTAATAATATGTCAATAAAAATATGTCAAGCTTTCAAGCTTCAGAAAGGACGCATAACCAAATATATTCCCAGTCTTCAGAAGTCATACGACTGCTTTGGGTGGAAAACACTCAAGTTTAAGTGTTCCTGGCACAATCGTGAGAACTAATGTGTCCAATTTATGAACGAATCTGACCTTTTTAATGTACCAGTTGATTCAATTCACAAAATGATTGAATCACTGCTCCAATTCTCACAGCAAAATGATAACTACACAAAGCTACTGACCCCAGAACACCCGGAATATACAGTAGTGTAGTCATATGGATTAATTGTGTGATATTTGAATGATATTTCATGATCCTTTTTGAACAATTGCATGCAAAATCTTCCGTATTTCTCCTGTTGTAAAGAAAGTTTGGCCTTCATTCTTTCCCGTGTGATCGCCATCCAACAGCTGTAGTGCTTGAGACATGTATATACACCACTTTTATACAATCATTATAGGAGTTTTGTAGGAAAAAGCACAGCCTGATGACCCTGATCACAGATCTTCTCATGCATATTGTGCGCAAAGACATTTTTCAATGTGGCAATGCTCCAATCTGATTGGTTATCCGTCATGTTCACAAGTTTCTGCTACAATGATGGCTTACGAGGAGAAAATTGTTGCTAGCCCAATGCATTGCAAGCACACCCTCTCGTTGTGCACGTTTAATGTGCAGTTTTGCATTTTACTATGGCAGTAACAAACCTTGAGTACTCAAAAGAGGCAATAAACTGCAAAGTGGCTATAGACAACAGGCATAAAGTCTGGCTAAACAAGACATTTAGTCCAAAAGTGTTGAAATCGCTGACAAAAAAAAAAGTGTGAATTAATGGAGGTCTTTAAAATGCTCTACCTTTGACTCTGAGAAGACATAAAAAAAGATGGCGTGGGAAAATGGCTCCAAATAAGCAGCATTAAAATAGATGCAAGCACACAAATAGCTTCAGCACAGCTTGTGCTGACAGACCTGAAAATGAAAAAGAATGTTGCCATGTAAAATTTCCTACACGCTGTTAATATTTTATGAGCGCTCGTTTTGACACCAGGCTGTATATTCCTAATTTGTGTTGCTGGCTGGCAACACAAATGGGTTGTGAATAGAAAAGAAGAGGGGGGGGGAGAGGTGAGGTGGGTTTACAGCAGAGGAGAGATGGGTAACGAGAGGAAAGAAGATAAGAAGCGACTGAAAGTGCTGGAAAATGGACTGCACAGGCACGACGGGGGAGGTTTGGTACTCGGTGTGCTACACAAAACATCTGAAATGGCCCATTTAACTGCTCCGTATTGTGTCGCTCTCGACGGCTTCATTTTCATACTCCGAGATGGTGGAGGATGGATTGAGCACATGAATCTCAGCGAGATGAGCTCTTCATCAAGGTTACGTTAACCTCCAGCCTTTATCTTGCAGGAGATGAAGTTAGAGGCGAGTAAACAGGAGAAAGCCATCATCAGATGAATTCAGTCAGAGCGCCAGCAGATCTTTCATCAAGAACACAAATGCAAACCAGAAGAATCCGGAAGATGTTCTCATGTAATTGACCCTTCGCAGGGAGTTTGATTGACAGGTGATCTGACCAATCATAATCCGCCATCCGCCGAATCCGCCATTTTGTCCGACAAAGCAGTCAGGAGAGTTAGTAGATTAGCATTGGAGGATTTGAGCTTGAGAAGCGGAGTGTACTGACGTCTTTCCGCGGTTAAAACAACATTCCTTCTGATGTTCATTCATGTTTATTTGATGCTATAAATGAACTAAAGGTAGAGATGATCGGTTCACGAGCAGCTTTAACTGAGGATCTGTCAGACACATTAAACAGCCACAAAACAGTATTTATTGTTTAAATTTCTTTTAAAAAATGACCAAATTTGAAAGTTGAGACTTTGTTTCATATCAAAAGTAAGCTGGTCTGTGTCTGTCAGTGTGTTGTCAGTCTCCTCTCTGCTCCGCCATGTATTTTTCACTGCGTGAGAACATGGTGTGTGTGTGTGTGAGAGAGGCGTAGCTTGTCAGACATAGTGACAGTAACTAAAGGGGGCGGGTCTTTACGAACGGTCAATTGCCAACTTTTAATGTCTAGAGCGGTTCTCATCATAGTGTCAGGCTCAGACATGAGATTCAATATCATTGACTAACAATGTATAATGCATGTTGTTTTATTCCCATTTTTAGTCAACCAACTGTGGACCATAAAGATCACACAAACCAATCAAACTGGGATCTGGGGCCTCAATTATAAAACTTATTTATGATCGGATTTGATCCTAAAATTAATGGATTTCAACATCCAGAAAAACTGACATGAAAATATGCGTACACATTCTTTGCGCTGATATACCTCTGAATAAAACAAAGCGACATTGATTATGAAAATTAATAGATAAATAGGCAATCAAAATACACATTTACATCATTATATACACAAACGAGAACATTGAAACTATTGTGTGATAATTACGTCAGCAAAATTAATTATTAATGATTTGCTGTAAAGAAAAAACTATTAAAATTTGAATTTTAGGAACTTTTTTGTGGTCATTTCTGTTTATTCGTTTTCGTTAAATTCTATTAAATTGAAGAACGAAAATAACAAACTAAATCTTAATAAAAATTAGTAGATCTTTAACTAAAATGAACTCTTTCTCCGCCGGCGTAGAGCCTCTATTTTCACCTTCATGCATTCTTTTCTTTTTTATTAACACGTGAATTGTGTAAGTTTCATAAAAAAGCAACATTTTGAACAAAGAACTGAGAAAATCGTGTGTTTGTCAAAGACTTCGTCCGGACGGGTTTCAGAGCGATGATCAGAACACAGATGGAGTAAATCGAGTCCAGCAACACGTCAAAGCTTCACAGTCTTTCCTCTTCGTGTGTTCAACAGTTCATTCAGTAACGATAGACATTTTTGATTTATATGCGGTTTCATGTTTGATGATCGAGTTATTTTACATGTGCGTCAGCAATGCTTCTATCGCTTGTTTCTGCTTCTTCTTCACCTGTGTTTTGATCAGGAGCTTCTCTACTCTTTCAGAAGATGCGTAATAGCGCCCCCTACCGTGGCATGGAAAGCCAGAAATGTTAGTCAATCGCGGGGAAAGAGTTAAAGTGAAAACAGAAAATTTAACTGGTGCATAAGGATGATTTATAAATCACTCATAAGAATAATTCGGAAACTCAGAAAACAGAAAACATTCACACACGGACCAAATGAACTGAACTCTGACAACAAACAAACCCCTCCAAAAGACCAAGAGTTTGAACTTGGAAGTAAATGAGAAGTTTATGTTGATGTCCCAAAATCTGTCTTGCATTTCCATTAGACGAGTGAAATCACAAACGCATCAGTCATGAATCTGGCGTGTTGGATGCGCTAAATGAAGCATGGCGGAGCAGAGAAGAGCGTGTGTGTGTGTGTGTGTGTGTGTGTGTGTGTGTGTGTGTGTGTGTGCGTGCTCATCTCAGTCCACATGACTCATGCCTGTATTCTGGGACACCATGTCAGAAAGAAATAAAGAGTCACACAACTAAACTGACTCCAGAAGAAAAACTCGAGCACATCTTGTACATTAAAAACTGTTTTGAAAGACTCTCTCTGAACAGAAAGAAGACTTACCCATTTTACAACCGCTGATCAAAGCCTGTAGTTTCATATCTGTCCTTAGTTGACCACTCACATGACAAGCACCGGTTTCATCTTCCACATCCCTGACAGCACAGAGGACTTCAGAAGTGCTGAGTTAGCTAGAAAACGACAACGCCATTTCCCAAAAACTCCTAGGATTTAACTGAGCATGACTGCTGCTTTCCAAAGCACTTCACAGCAGGATCTGTGAGGAATTATTTCATCACATGTACAGTATGTAAGAAAGGTGAGATGGGATTATGGACCATCGAAGGTCGACTCCCAGCATTAAGCAACATTAAATGTTGCAACTATGCATTGCATGCGGTTCTGCTTGAAACCAGTTCTTGCATGTGCAGAAGGAACTTCATTCTTCCGGAGCCTGTGATGGCACTCGCGTCTGTGCCGGGAAACAGGCCAAAACCGCCGCTCTCTGCTTCTCCCAAACATTTGTTTCCTTTCAGGGGGCACAAGCTCCACATGCTTCCTTAAAAAAACATTTCCGTGCCACGAGCACTGTGTCCAGGGGACTATTTTAAGACGCTAAAAGAGACACATGAGACCAAGCACTTTCACAATGAACTAGTGCACTAATTGGTGTAAGTGTCCATAGATTTATTGTCAACAATATGTCAAAAAAAGAAAAATCTCCATAAATATCCGCTTAATTTGAATCATTGTCTAAAAATGCAAAAAAAAAAAAAATTTGTGAAATGTGCATAAATGAGGCAATTATTGAGAATCGTTTTATGCACGCTATGTGCCATGTCTATGGGAATGACAGAGCACTGTGGGAAGTGTTATTTTAAAGACACATTTTTCGCTGGACACAATGGAGAGACTGGCAGACATAACGACAGACTGCGGCTTATTACTGCCATATATTAGCATGTCTAATTATGAGCGATTTGCATATCCAGAGAGAGAGAGAGAGAGAGAGAGAGAGAGAGAGAGAGAGAGAGAGAGAGAGAGAGAGAGAGAGAGAGAGAGAGAGAGAGATTATAACACCTGGCAACAAAGGATGGGTCACAATGCTTTATTAGTCTTTTAACAAACCATTTAGTCATTTAGTGAGGTCAACTAGTTTATATACACTACTGTGCAAACGTTTTGGGCTGGTAAGTTTTATTTATGTTTTTGAAAACTCTCTTCTGCTCACCAAGGCTGCATTAATTTGATCAAAAATGCAGTATTGCAATTTAAAATAACTGTTTTCTATGTGAATATATTGTAAAATGTCATTTATTCCTGTGATCAAAGCTGAATTTCAAGCATCATTACTCCAGTCTTCAGTGTCACATGATCCTTCAGAAATCATTGATTTGCTGCTCAATAAACATTTATGATTATTATCAATGTTGAAAACACAGTCATATTTTTTCTGTAAACCAAAGTAAAAAAAAAAAAATCTGGATTCTGTGATGAATAGAAAGTTCAAAAGGGCAGCATTTATTTGAAATATAAATATTTGTAACATTATAAATGTCATTACTGTCACTTTTATAAATATTAATTGCTTTTTTTTTTTTTATCTAACTGACCCCATGCTTTTGAACAGCAGTGCTGATTGTTTCATACATTTTTTTGTTATATTTAGACAGTTTCCAGCACTGTAAATCTCTCTCGACTTCAAATCATTCATTGCACACCAATCAAAATCCAATAATAACTCATCAAAAGGGGCCTCGTTGTGAAACTGGTGAAACCTAAGAGACTCCAAAGTCATTTTAATGGCTTAAAAACACACTTTTAACATTTAAATATAAAATTTCATGACTTTGACTATAACAAACTTTCAACTTAATAAAGTGCTTTTAATGTCTTTTATGAAAAATTTGTTTGGGGTCTTAAGAGATCCCACATGAATGCAATGAATTTTCTCTTGCGAACAATCTCTAATCCTGACATCTTTTTATTTGTCTGAAATCTGACAATTCTGGTTATTTGCGTTCCAATGATGTTGACGACAGATTGAAAGGTGTCGAGAATCATTTTGGAATTGTATTGTGACTCAATGAATACAAATGAATCATGTGAATGCCGTTTAAATGCTGTTGTTTTGAACAACTATTAAAGGGATAGTTCACTTTGAAATTAAATTAATTTGAAAAATAAAAAATTCCACATGGTAAGTGCACATTGATGGCCTAAGACACGAAGCAAGCGGTTTGTGTGATTAAACGAACAGTATTTACATCGTTTTTATCTCTTTTACACAACCACTTCCATCTGATCTGTTTACTTAGTCTGCGCAAGCGCCGGAATGCTCCGGAAGTGATCTCCCGGATGAGTTCGTGCGAGCTTACGTAAATGTAATTTTTTACATCGGTTTAAACATCCCGGACAAGCGCAAACTAGTACCATTTCTATTAGCCGTCCTACCTACAATCTCTGTTCTGTGCATAGGTTCTGGTGTAAACAATGAGTGACGTACACGCGGGAGAGAGATCACTTCCGGCGCTCTACGGCGCTTGCGCAGACTAAGTAAACAGATCAGATGGACGTGGTTGTGCCTACATCTTGGATGCACTTCAGGTAAGCTAGTGAACTATCCCTTTAATAGAGAATCCTGGTTTGGGGGGGAAGCAGCACAACTGTTTTCAACATTGATAATAATCAGAAATAAGCATCAAATCATCATATTAAACTGATTTCTGAAGGATCATGAGACACTGAAGACTGGAGTAATGATGCTGAAAATTCAGCTTTGAACACATTTTTTTTTTTTTTTTCATAATATTCTAGTTTTGGTTAAATAAATGCAGCCTTGGTGAGCAGAAGAGACGTCTTTAAGAACATTTTTTAAATCTAACAGACCCCAAACTTTTAAACAGTTGCCACAAACACAGTTATAATACTTAACATGATTCTCGATCCCACTAAACACACGTGCACACACACTTTCAAGGGAACGATGCGTTAGATGCAGCGGTTTACCTGGTTAACTAGCAGATGCAAATAAAAAAGGAAATCTATGAGTGATTAAAGGAGGTGTGGATGAATGATGTATAAAGGATCTGGATGAGAGTTCTTGCATCCTGAGAGCCCGGGGCAAAAGTGGGATAAATGTTGATTTTGTCCAAGGAACACCCGGCAACTGACAGTGGGACTAAACTGCAGCGAAAGGCAGCCATTAATCTCGGTCTAGTTTAAGTAGTGTATATTAATTTGTGTCATTTCCAGTACGTGCAGAGAGGCCTCAGTCTCTCTCTCTCTCTCTCTCTCTCTCTCTCTCTCTCTGTGTGTGTGTGACAGAGAGGGGGAAGAAATGAGATTCCCAACCGCGCATTAAAGACACACGACTCCTCCGGGGTTGGTATGGCAACGGCGCTCGCGAGAAGCACTTCACGTTCACTTTAATGCGCATTACAAATTTTCAGATTTGATTAAAGTCGTAACATATCAAGAAAGCTGGCAGTAACGGAGGGCCGAGCGTGTCTCCACCTCCCAGCTTTACGACGCGCTGTTGGGAAGCAGCGACACAAAGCAAACGGGCAGATAAAATCACCACAGCGTCTCTGTCTAATGCACCGCGCGAGCGCCATCTCGTCTAATGTGATGCTAGCCGGTCAGTCATATCTCAGTGAGCAGAGCCCGTTTGAGCAGAAGATACCATCTACTGACAAAAGAACCGATTCGGAAGCAGTTTACCGGGCGCATTGGGTTTATTACACCGCAGAACGCAAATCTGACATTTTCTAATGGGTTTGACTCTGCGGGCTGGCCAATAAATCATATAGGCCTACTAGGAACTGAAAATATTAGTCCTGCAACAAATTATTGATCAAAAATTGACAGTAGAAGTAGACAATGGATTTGTTATTTAGACTTTTTGGAAAGAAGTCTCTTCTGCTCACCAAGGCTGCATTTATGTGATTAAAAATACAATAAAATAGTAAAAATGTGAAATATTATTACAATTTCAAATAACTGTTTTCTATGTTGAATATATGTTAAAATGTAATTTATTCCTGTGATGAAAGCTACATTTCCAGCATTGTGTCACATGATCCTTCAGAAATCATTCTAATATGATGATTTGCTGCTCAAGAAACATTACCATTGTATTGAAAACCGATAGGATTCTTTGATCAATAGAAAACATTTATTTGATATATATATATATATATATATATATCAAATAAATGTTTATATATATACATTATATATATATACTTTACTCTAACTTTTGATCAATTTAATGCGTCCTTGATGAATAAAAAAACATATTTTTTTAAACAAATCTCACTGACCTCCAACTTTTGAAAGGTATAGTGTATATGCATACATTTTTTACAGGATTTGTTTTTTAAATGTTTGAAATGTTAGTTTCTGCCATATTAAGAATGAGCATATATACGGAATATAATGTTTTAATGATTTTGTTTCCTTAATTAATAGGTCTGCTAACTCATCTTTCAACTATTTTAAACATACAGACTTTCCAAATATGGAACCAAAAGTGATTTAAAAAATATATATATATTCTACCTAAAAATATTCTCTGAACCACAACTTAACCGCCAAGCCTATATCAAGGACTTATATATAAAATAATATATTCAGATATATAAAATTGTGCAATCACTTGCAATGCTATAACTTTTTATTCATCATGCATTTTATTTCATCATTAGATAAACTTCCCAACTTGAGAATGTTAAAAGAAGGAAATTAATATTAAGCGAAGAATGGATATTGCCAAGTCCAAGTGTAATGTCTCTAATTCAGGCACAGACACTCCAACATCATCTTCAACAAGCAGCTCAATCACAAACTCGCCGTCGTGCTTAATTACCAAATAGCATCACAGTTAAATTCAAGCTATTAAGCCTCTTAATATGATTAACACATCTCAATTAGGCCACTGACAATTTGCATAATTCATAAGGTAATGTGATTGTGCTCCAGTGTATACTGAGAGAAAACGATGACAGATCTCTCCGTAGCTGCTGTTGCATGCTCGCCTAATCTCATTTCTGCAAAAGCCTGGCGGAGTCGTTCCAAAAAACGCCACGCCGGCCGCGCTGCCAGTCAGTGTGTGTGCGCCTCTATTATGTGCTGGATTAGGCTTTAGCGTTTCCGCTTGAAGGATGATGAGCCGCTCCAACAGATGTGATTCTCATATCCTGCTTGTTCGCGCTCCGCAGAGATGCTGCATCAGCATGTTTAAAAAATGAAAAAACACAGAATGAAAGACAAAGCAGCACATATTAGCACTGAGACCAGGCCAGCCGTGTGTCAGAGAACACCGGCAAAACCAATGATTTCAGGCAGATGTGTTTGTCTTCAGGATTCAAACACCTGGAAGCACGAATCCGTAGAAATGCTGCACACTTGTGTTAATGTGGAATCGAAGGCCTAAGGGTCAGATCCAGCCGATCTCATGAATTTTTGGGCTGCACTAAAACATGCCATAAACTGATGCACTCATCCTATTTTCTTTTCTTTTATTCTTATTTTTTATATACTACTACTTATTTATTTATTTTATTGATGATTTACTGTGTGTGGTGGAATAATATGCTGCTCTTTGTGTCATTCAATTGCCCCTTGGGGATTAATAAAGTGATTTGAATTGAATTGAATTGAAAGTGCGTATCTATAATGTTATTTCTCGTGCCATTTATGCACCAAAATTTGTTTTTTTGCGTGCATGTGATACACACTTTATGCACTCCACACCCCTAATCCTACCCAAGGGTTTTCAGTGCGTATAGCATATGCACGCAAAAAAAATAAAAATGTGGCCTATAAATGGCACGAGAAATAACATTCGTGGTATAGATACGCACTTTCATGAGATCATGCAAAAGCAATGCTGAATGCAAGTAATAAAATGCAACTAACCGTTGTGCATGCACAATAAACTTTCAAAAGGAAGCAGAGAAGAGTCCCATGACTTTTCTCGTTGGCATCAAAGCATGTGCATCCACTCAAACTAAACTGACTGTATTACTGCCTACTACTCTATAAATAAATACACTGTAGAAAGTAAAAAAGAGGGCATTAATTTTATCAAAGTGTTTCAAAACGACAGTTTTCTGCACTTCATGTTGCATGTAAATGGCATCTAGTTATCATCTTGGAAAGTAATACAGGTATTGTGTATTTTGGCAGTCTGATCAATACCAGTCAAAAAAGAGATGTTAAAAATCATCGATGATCTAATTTTAAATATTAAAAAGGAAAGAATGCATCACATTTTAGGATGCAGTGTTACACATGCTGGCAGGACTTATATGCAAACAGAAAATTGGGTTACACTTTATTTTACAGTGTCCTTGTTACACGTTACATATAAATTATGCATTCTTACATGCAACTAACCCTAAACCAAACCCTAACCCTATAGTAAGTATGTTAATTATTATTGCACAGCACTTAAATGTATAATTACACCATATCACGGACACCTTAAAATAAAGTGTAACCAAATATTGTTATATACCACAGCAATACATAGTAAGGTATGCTGCTATTCTGAGATATTTGAAGAAAAACTGCACAAAATTCCCCCAAAATGAGGTGTTTTTATACCCTCTTGAATCTATTTTGTGACATCAAGCATGTCATTGTTAACGGCGCGACACACTCTTAAAACGTGTTAAATGAACGCCTGTCTGCTGGTTTGAAACCGAGCTGCCGTAGATGATTTACTCCGTCTGTAATGAGCTATAGAAGTGTATACTGTGTGCACTGGTGTGTTCAGCCTAAGAAGCCGTAAGGAGTCGAGCTTCCCACAGGACGAGAGAGCGGCGTGCTGAGCGCTTGCGGTAATCATATCTCTGGCTCGTTTCAACACTGTCAAATATTCCTGCCCTGCCCTCTGCTCACCTCATTCTCACCCATCAAAAAATAACATTACATCACCCCGGCCCCCAGGCGCTAAACCTTACACCGTTTAAACACATGCCACAAGAAAACTGGCCTTTTGTTGAGCTTCGCAGGGAGAGAAGACTCTGCGAGTTCAGATCTGTGAGATTTGACAGATGTTTAGAAGATTGAGATTTACAGTCGTCATCATATGCTTGCAGATGGTTGTAATAAAAAAAACATCATTACAGTGTTGAAACCAATAACTAAATTAGCTCGTCGGTTTCTTTATTATTTCTGTTTTCACAAAGCCTTTTGTTGATTTAAAACATGTAGAAAAAATAAATGCATATTAGCTAAAATATAGTTAATCAAGAAATAGCTATTAAGAAAGGAACGCATTACGGTCTACACACACTGTAAAAAAATTATATGATCAATAAGTTATGACAACATATGTTTTTACAATGCTTTAACTCATCAAATATGCAATTTTCAACTTTTTTTATAAGTTAGATTCAACTTCAAAAAAATGTAAGTCAGCTTAATGTAATTTAAGTTGAAATGACTTAAACATCCAAGTTAATTGAAGGCAGCAAAAAGTGTTGTTTAATAAAATAAAACAAGGGTTTCTGAAATTAATGTGTTTTTGTACTTTACACAATGTCAAATATCAGTTTGAGACACTAAAAGGAATGCATTACTGTCACACACACTGTACAAAAATTATATGATCAATAAGTTATAACCACGTGTGTTTTTACATTGCTTTAACTATCAAAAATAAGCAATTTACAAGTTATATGAGATTTAACTCATATAAAAATCGAATTTTTTATATCAATATTAGCTCATATTTTGTTTTTGTTTTTTCATTTAAAGTCAGCTTAATGTCATTTAAGTTGAAATGACTTAATTTAAGGCAGCAAAGATAAAATACACATAAAATTAATTAAAACAAGGGTTTCTTAAGTTAATGAGTATTTGTACTGGACACAATGTATAATATCAGTTTGAGAAAAAAAAAAAAAACGCTCAAAATCTAAATGACCTATTCCAATTTATTGTGACTTGTTTACGTGAAATGTGAAAAGCGTTTCATAAAAGCAAAGCAGAAATTTATGTTCACTAAGAAGAGAAAAATCTATTCCGAACAGAATAAACAAATAAGGTAAAAACAACAACAACAAACAAGCCAGTGAGCGCATAAACCGCTTCCATTAGGGCTTCATTTGGAGCTTTCAGAAGTTCACGATATTCGAATGCGACGTAAAACCCCTGACAGGCGCTCAAACCCTCGCACTGCAGCGCCGCTATACTGTGTCTTTGTCAAAGCTGAAGGTTCAAGGTGGTGTCACTGAACAAACTCTGACATTCAGCAATTAGACGCCTTGACAACGTTCTGAAGTTCCAAGAGATCCAAGAAACTCGCTTCCATAGAGTCGAGTCTCCGTGTGTCAGAGACACTGAGATGAAACCAAAGAGGGGAAGAAAAGAGATATATTTGCACTGCTCCTTTCAAGTGCTGGCTGGGTTATATCGCTGTGAAGAATAATGAAACGAGAGTGTGTGTCGTGGTGGTGGTGATGGTGTCGGGTCTGCGTGAGCCAAACGGGTCTGGCTGGAATTGTTTGAGAGTGTATTTTTGGAAAGCCGTTTGGTGCCAGAGCCTTTCCAACATGATTCTGTGCTGCACGCCTCAGAGATCACAGACGCTCGGACAAGACACTGCCATCGTTTCATCAGCGTGGAAACAAGCCGATTGCTCCATTTATATTTGGAACATGTTTTGAAGCTCATCACAAATTCAAATAAAACTGCATTTAAAAAAAGTGCATGCATGTGTGTCATTCTAGGCCAGCAAAGCAATTCATTTAATAGTACAGTAAGTATTTGTTGTACTATTATTTGCATGATTGATCGAAAAAAAAAAAACATAGCTTGCATTACAGCGATTTTACCATGGTAAATAATGTGCACCAACCACGTACCTAATACCACCTTTAAAAAATGCAATCAAGATAATGCACGACGTTATATGCAAAAACAACAATACTACAAAATAGTTTTTAAATGTATTAATATGATTAATCACACACTGCATTAATATAAAATGTGCAGTGTGTGTTCTTCAATACACACCATGCAAAGATGACATACACAACCACTCTAAATCCACCTATGTGCAAACACACGCACAAACATTTTTGCACGCACACATGAGTCTTTGCAAAGACACATTCCTCAGACAAGACAGAAAATATGAGTGGAATGAAAGCAAGAGAGGAGCGCCACGGAAATACGGCAGCGTCTCAGACGTGTGGACTGAAATAAAGCCTGCATGCAGACGAGCGCTTCGGGTCTTTACGCCCGCCGTTCCCTTACATCCCAGTAAAAACACAGCGGGGTCAAAAGGTCGGGTCGTGACCCAGGGCCGGTCCTGCCCTGCAGGTGTCAATGGGAGGAACTGAGAAAACACACACTATCTGCTGACAGGCTGTACGTGATCTTGAGCTTTAGAAAACTATTATAACTACTGTAAACTTAGCAAACACAATCAGATCTTTAGTCCCTCTCAGTGTTATATTGAGGCATTATGTTTACAAATTAAAATTGTTACAAATGCATTTCGAGATCTAAAAATCTTAAAAAGTTACGTATATTCAACAGTGCACTTTTAAATTAAAACAGTGATGTGGAGAAAGTAGGCATGTCTTTTAATCTAAATCTATAATCTAACTTTTTTCACTAGCTTGATAAAACAAAGTTTTCAGGGAAACAAAATTTTACTGAAATTTGCTGTTTAAAATTGGCTAAAGCACTGAGAATATACAGTAGACAAATCGTGTTTTTAAGAGAAATAAATGATCAAATGCTAAATAAAGTAAAGGTGATCCTTTATATGAGTAACTGAGCTGACACTACTAGTCAGACTACATTTATTATAATCACTGTCATTAATAGGATATGATAGAATCAAGAGTATGCAATTACTAATAAGTTTGAAAAGAAGCAATCTTTTACTTTTTTTGTTAATCGCTAATATTATGCCAAAAAACTACAAAAAATAAATACATTTTACAAATCATTCGCAAATGTGCACAAAAACTAAATTTAAGGCAATTATATTTAATTGCAATTTTAGTAAAAGAAGTTTGACCCAGTTTTTAATAATAACTCTATCAAGTTGCACTAGCTTTACGGTTCTCCGTTGTGCTAAACATCATTCCCGTGTAGTTTTGCCACTGATGTCAAACATAATAAACAATTCTCAAGAGTTATTTTGATTCCTGCATGATTTCAAAACAAATAAAGTAAACCAGCGTACAACACACAGCATCTTCTGTCACGTAAAACGCTGCACGACCAAAAAACACACTCGGATTGATGGTGTACTTTTAAAATCCTAAACATTTTTAGACCTGAGCAATGTTGTGATCCAGATCTGAAGTGGGACTAAAACTTTTTTACGCTCTCGCAGAACAAGCGAACCTCAGATCTGAACACTCACGCCGAGTCAAGCTCAGGCTCCATGTTTCGGCCTTTCGTATTTTCGCAGGAAAAGGGCAAAGAGGAGCAGAGCAGTCTGGGATACGTCCACATCGTCCGGCGTTCCCTTTGAGCTCGAACTCTGCGTGAACTCGGAAAAGAAAAACAAACAGAAGAAGAAACGGCGGGGAGTAAAACTCCACGCATAACTGTGTCAGTCTCCTCTCGGACGCTTGGCAGAAACACCCCCGACGAGAGCCACCCACGGCTCACAGCTGGAACACAGCAGTCCCAGAGATAACGCCAGAGAAATCCGCTTTATCCTTCATCTATACTCCTTTTTATTACATGCACTAATGACTGTGAAACACGCCGGAACCGTTTGCACATCAAACCGCAGAGCGATAGCGTCTCCAGCACAGAGATCCTGCAGCCAGTCAGAAAACACACACCGACAACCAGCAAAACCTCCACTGTTACATTTTAATCACGCAAGATGACGACGCCAGCAACTCAAACATGCTCTCCCTCCAAAAATGCACAAACACGACGTTCATTCATCGCTCCAGCCAAACGCAACTAAATAAACATTTCAGCGAAACAACTTATGGCGGTTCGAAATTTAATCCTGCACTTTCCTAACCAAAACATAGCTGGATTTTTGCACACACACACACACACACACACACACACACACACACACAAAGACGACTGGTGCAGTAAAGATGATTTAGCAGCGAGAGGTCAAAGAGTGCTGAACGTTTTTCTTCATTTCCTCACTACGACCGCCACAAAACCACATTTACCCACTGAGATCCTCTCTCTAACATACACATCCACTGCACAATGCAGGAAAACAGCACAACACTTTTCCTTCCAGCTGTTATTGAGACTATTTACACATGTGCGTTTCTTTCACAGTGTTGACCAGACGCTGAAATACACTGCGTTTCGTCCAGCTGATGTCCAGTCGTCTGAAAGAAGAATCTGATCTGGACGGGAACGTGACTTGCCTGTTTTCTCCTTGATCTCACACAGGACGTTGAAGAGCGCCGGCTTCATTCGGTGGCAGTTGAGCGCATGTTTTCTGCAACACAACACAAGGCCGCGGTGAAGCGTCTGAACAGCACAGCATTTCAAACACTTATTTATCTCCCTGTTGCCTGAACGTCCAGTGATCACGGGGAAATTAAAAGCACACATTGACCATTATCCAGCTCATCAGTCTCTGTTTATCATATTTATGCTCATGCATAACATTAACAAAACTCACTAGCATTATTTCAGTAGTTAACATTTCATAGTTATGTATCTGTGTGTGTAACTAACTATATAATTATTGAACAGCATGTTTTATTGAACACATCCATATGCAAAAACACTATGATTAATTCATGCATTCAATGGTAATGGTTGTGGGCGATTACATTTTTAGGTAACACTTTACAATAAGGTTTAATTTGTTAACTACATTTATTTTACATGAACTAACAATGAACAATGCATTTATTAATGCTAGTTAATGTTAATGTCAACATTTACTAATACATTATATAAAAAACTAAAGTTGCATCTATTAAAATTAGTTAAGACCTGAGATTACATGAACTAACAATGTTAATTTTTTTTATTAAATAACGTTCACAAAGATTAAGAGATACCGCAACAAATGTATTGCTCATTGTTAGATAATATTATTTAATGCATTAACTAATGGAACCTTATTGTAATACACATTTTTAAACTGTTAATTAAGAACCATTGTAGTTCTAAAATAAAAATAAAAAATGATTCTAACAAATATTTGATGAATTAAGAACCTCCGTTCTGAACAATATTCCTCCTGAAGGGACACGGCGAGACTCGTGCTGTCTGTCACATTTTATCTTGGCATCTCTTTCATTTCTATTGACAAAAAATGAGCACTGCGTGTCAGAAGAATGATGTCTGTCACTACACACCACATGTGTTTGGACACACTGACAACAGCAATCGTCTTATCAGTCCACTTCTGGATGCCTGCGTGCCAATAACTCCTGATCCGCATGTAAACATTTGCTAATTGCCAATTATTATAAAGATGTCAAACATATTACCTATATTCTCTTACTATAGTAACCGAAGTCCCACAGTTATTGTTACTACAATACAACAATTGCTTTTGTTTTTCCACTTGAAGCTTAGATGCCAACTAACATCTAAACACAAAATAGACAATTTCATATTTATAAATTAATTAAGAGGTTACAGTTGCAACAATAACTGTAGCATTGTATGGTAGTTATCATAATTTGACAGTATAGGTATGCTTACAATTAAATTAGGTTAATTAAATATTTTTGGAAGTTTATCTTTATAAGTGATGGTGAATATATATATATATTATGTCTGTATATAATGTATATATATATATTATTAAATGTTACAAAATATATATGTAACATGTATATAATCTTTTATATAATAATGTGTGTGTGTGTGTGTGTGTGTGTGTGTGTGTGTGTGTGTGTGTGTGTGTGTGTGTGTGTGTGTGTGTGTGTGTGTGTGTGTGTGTGTGTGTGTGTGTGTGTGTACATGTTTTATTGTTATACACATATTATTTTTCATTTATATATTTAAATTAATAATATGTTATTTATAAAAATAATAAATGTAGTGCATATTCATTTTTTTCTGTCACGGCTATGCTTTTGGAATTATTTAATTAATTAAGTTAACATTTCTTAATTGTATTGTATTTTATACTCTAATAATCAAGTGTCACAGGCGTCTTAAAGTTGAAAGTGAATATGAATATTCCAGATATCTGTGTGTGTGATGAGTGACAGCTCACCTGGCCTGCGCCTCGTCCAGACTCTGGTCAGTGATGGTCATGATCTGTTGTAAAATGTCTCCAATGTCCTGCTTTCTCCCGTCTCCGTCGTTCGCTCCGGTGTTGTCCTGGATGTGCTGAGACAGGCCGGGGTGTCCACTCATCCCCACGGCCGCATGAGCGTGCATCAGGCGCGGCTGCTCGTCCATGTCGGCCCGCTCCGGTCCTCCGGTTCTCCGGTCGGAGACTCCTCTGGTACTCTCTTGCACTCCTCCTGAGCTCAGTCACTCACAGCCCGAGCCACTACCAGCCTTTTAACCACTAAACTCACCAGTGTGTGTGTGCGTGTGAGTGTGAGTGTGTGTTATTAACCAGGTCCCGCGTGAAGAACGCAGCGCTTCATACACTCGCGCGTTATTTCACTGTTTCATCCCGCTGCTTTTGTTACATTGTAGCACTCTCGGCGCTCAGAGACTCTGCGATGCTTTAGGCCCCGCCCACGCATCTTGATTGGACGCAGGGACCGTGTAGCCCCGCCCCAGTATGTCTCTCAGTGCACGTCAATCATTGGGCAGAGGAGATGAGACGCGGGAACGCGCTTCGTGCCCTCCTGAGAGGCAGATATTCTTGTTTGTCCACTGGCGCTGCACATGTGTTTTTTGTTAATATCTATGATAGCACACGTCTGGACTTTTCTGTGATAACAAATGTTTGGGGGTGTGACCAGTATGTAAATATAAATAATGCAGGCTATTAAAATAATGAAAGTAATGTTTAATAATATTACTGAATAATTCAAACTTTTACTGTAGGCCTATAATATCTTAACATATTAATGTATATTACAATATATTATAATTATTATTTGTACTATTTTTGTGTAGTAATGTCATATATATATATATATATATATATATATATATATATATATATAGCCTATATATATACAGTATATATATAATGTAAAATGTATATATATATATATATATAATAAAATATTAATTACATTATTTTATTTATATATTATTGAATTATAAAAATAAAAAAACATTTTAAAATAATTATTTAGGTTTCTACGCTTGGTTTATGCTTATTACACAAAGCATATTACTGTGAACTGTTATATTGTAATATAAATTATATTAATAGAATATTATTTTTATTTTTTGATAAAAAATCAAATTATATTATATTATATTTATAATGAAACATGATGTTATATTATTATATGCATTATTTATAACAATATATTAGTATGTGTAAAATATTATTATAATTCAAACTAAGATAATATTTATATATTTATAGAATCTAAATGCCATGTCTTTTCATTCATTCATTCATTCACTCATTGATTCATTGATTCATTGATTCATTCACTCACTCACTCACTCACTCACTCACTCACTTAGTCACTCACTCATTAATTAATTCACTCATTCATTCATTCATTCACTCACTCACTCACTCACTCACTCATTCATTCATTCATTCACTCATTGATTCATTGATTCATTGATTCATTCATTCACTCACTCACTCACTCACTCACTTAGTCACTCACTCATTAATTAATTCACTCATTCATTCATTCATTCATTCACTCACTCACTCACTCACTCACTCACTCACTCACTCACTCATTCATTCATTCACTCATACATTTATTAATTCACTCACTCACTCATTTATTAATTTATTCATATATTCATTGATTGATTGATTTATTCATTCATTCACTCACTAACTCACTCACTCATTCAGTCATTCACTCATTCACTCATAGATTCATTCATTCACTCACTCACTCACTCACTCATTCATTCACTCATAGATACATTCATTCACTCACTCACTCACTCATTCACTCATAGATTCATTCATTCACTCAGATTCATTCAGTCACTCACTCACTCACTCATTCACTCACTCACTCACTGATTCATTCATTCATTCATTCAGTCAGTCAGTCAGTCATTCACTCATAGATTCATTCACTCACTCACTCACTCACTCACTCATTAATTCATTCACTCATAGATTCATTCATTCACTCACTCACTCACTCACTGATTCATTCATTCATTCAGTCAGTCATTCACTCATAGATTCATTCACTCACTCATTCACTCACTCACTCACTCACTGATTCATTCATTCATTCATTCATTCATTCATTCAGTCAGTCATATGTGTTAGGAACACATTAGACATTTGAAGCTGAGGGACATTGAGGATGGTGGGATATATTGATGTGTGGAACATGAGCTAAATCATTGAGTCTGACATTCAGGGTCTGTCTCACTTTCCCCTTTGACCAGTGATAGACCTCCATTTTCTCTGAGACTCCATCTCATTTTCCAGCCCGCTGCCAAGGAATAGATATATTTCACTCCCAATCAAAACAATCGACCTTGTCCTTCATACATTTCAGTTATTACCCGGTCAATGTGCTTAATTCAGGATTAACGATCGAATGATCCTATCCTTCACTTCAGTCGAGGAAATCCCAGTGAATAATGTTGAATCCTTACATTTTTCAAACTGATTTCCTCTTTTAATTAAACAGTAGCAAAGGTTTTGTGAAATCCACTTAAATTATTTTATGCATTTATTTAAACGTCTTGTTTGAGCTTATAGTGTATCGATCTGTTTTAACGCTGTGTTTGTCAGGTATGTTCCAGCAGCACGCTTGACTGTGTTCAGTTGGGTTTTTCTAATGTAAGCCGGTGACCCATGGTGCGCAGCCAAGCAGCAGGACCTCAGTGTGTGTGTGTGTGTGTGTGTGTGTGTGTGTGTGTGTGTGTGTGTGTGTGTGTGTGACCAGGCTGAAAAGAGCCTTCCAGGTCTGAAGCATCCACTCTACTGCTCCTGCCACAGGGAAAGAGGGGGAGGTTACACACACACACACACAAACACACACACACACACACACTAGTTCACTCCTTTCTGGAGACTCTCCATAGATATAATGGTTTTTATACTGTATATTCTGTCCCCTATACTGCACTAACCCGACCCCTAAACACCCATCACACCCATCTCACACACCCACACACACACACACACACACACACACACACACACACACACACACGCGCGCACACGCACACCCATCTCACACACACACACACACACACACACACACACACACACACACACACACACGCGCACACGCATCTCACACACACACACACACACACGCACACGCGCACACGCACACCCATCTCACACACACACACACACACACACACACACACACACACACGCGCACACGCACACCCATCTCTCACACACTCACACACACACACGCACACCCATCTCACACACACACACACACACACACACACTGGATCAGTGTGTATGATTGAGAAATGCCTGCTTAACTCGGGAACATGCAGCAGTCTCAGAGGAGAAATAATGTCTGACACTTCAGGCCACACACACACACACACACACACAGGCCAGTTCCCCTGATCTAAACTGAGCCGTGTCTGAGCCGCGACCCTCTGGCCAACAGACGCATTTCTTGGAACGTATTCGGGAATGACTTTGCAGACAGATCTCTGGTTGTTCTCTGTTTGAATGGGTAAAAGGACAGTTCTGTACCTGCTAAGCAGTGTGTGTGCACTGCGGTGGCGTCTCTGTAGTGAGCATCTCTCCATCTGACAGTCACAGGAATCCCTGAGAGATCTTTCACGAAGCATGAGAGACGGTCACACTGTCCAAACATCTGTCCTGACAGCAACCTGTCACTCACATGAGATCAGCCAATAGCAAACCACAACCATCCAATCAATTCCTCACGACACAATCAAGCCCCGCCCACATTCGTTCTTGCTCCAGAAGCGATTCACTCGGATATACGTCACATTAGAGAAGAAAAGACGAGCACAACTTCAGTTTCATGCTGACTTTAAACTGGTGGTTGCAATATTGGGCCTTTTTTTTTTTTTACTTTGGAAAACTTTTAGTGTTCAGAATCATCACTAAATCCCGGATGTCAATTGTAAGTTAAAGACATTTTACTGTGGAATCATGTAAAATTTTATGCATGAGTGATTCTCAGCTGGTGGGTCACGACTCCAAAATAATAATAAAGATATGTGACTACTCGTAAAGATACACTCTTAAAGAAAGGTTCTTTATAGCATTGATGGTGTTATGGTGGTGAGGAAGTACGAACCCAATCGCAGACAGTAGTCAGGGCAACACGATTTATTAAACAAATAACGGGGAAAACAAAACCCACGAGGGGGCAAAACATAGACAGGACAAAGGAGACTAACTAGACTGTGACAGATAACTACAAGAAAAACAAACAACTAATACAGGCAATGGTGCAACAGGACAACAGCTCTTCACAAGATACTCACAGACTGACAAAGGTTTGACAAGGATTAACAATGAACCGACACAGGACAGCAAACACAAGGGGATTAAATAGGGAGACTAATGATAACAAAACAGGTGACACAGGTAAAGCAATAATGACGAGACTAATGATAACATAACAGGTGACACAGGTAAAGCAATAATGACAAAACGAGGATAACAAGGAGGGCGGGGCTAGAAGACGAGACAACACAAGCACATGGCCCAACAAGGCCATGTGTTTGCACATAAAACATGGGTCTGTCATGATCCTGCCTCAAGACTTAAAGAAAGACAAGGACTAGATGGCAGAATCATGACAGAACCCCCACCTTAAGGAGCGGCTACCAGACGCTCCTCAAGGAGACATCAAACACGGGACATGACAGACTGAGACAAGGACACAAACCAACTAAACATGACAAACAACAATAAGGGCAGACACGAAAACACAACGACAGGGTTGGGGTGCAACAATAAAAATAACAAACACTGGAGGGGGGGCGGAGGAACAAGAGAGTTCATAGGGGAATGTCCAGGGTGGGTGGGTGGGACTGTGGTCCTGGGTTTACGGGGTGAGGGTTGAGGGCGAGGAATCCGGGCAGACTTGGAAGGGGACACATGAGGAACAGTCTTGGGGGAAACAGTACGGGGCTGAGTGCAGACAGGGCTGACCGGGGAAACACAAGGCGACTTGATAGGGACAACAGGGGGCGACGATACGGGACGAATCTTGATGGGGGAAAACGTAGGAGATGAAGCAGGACTCAAGACAGGGGATGTAGTAGGTGGCTGGGCAGTGGAGAGAGGCAATGCAGCAGCAGGCTGCAGAGCTGGAACGGGGTCATAGAATTCTGCAGACGAATCAGAACCAGCGCTCCTCACATCAGACTCGGAAGATGCGCTTCTCATGTCCGATTCAGGATTTGCGTTCACTACAACCGACTCAGGAACAGCGATCTCTGCAGCTCTAGGCACGGGGTCTGGGGACAAGACAGGCTTGACAGGGACTTCTAGGATTCTGACGAGACGTGACAAATAATCAGACAGGGTCTTGGCAGCAATGACGACCGGCATCTCTTGACTAGCTGAAACCGACTGTAACACTGCTTTAGCAGCGGAATCGGCCGCGGCTCTCTCTTCAGCTCTCACGACTGCAGACTCATGAGCAACCCTCTCTGCTGCCGGCACAGGAACAGCGTTGACTGAAGCGGGCTCTGGAACAGCGTTGACTGAAGCGGGCTCTGGAACAGCGTTGACTGAAGCGGGCTCTGGAACAGCGTTGACTGAAGCGGGCTCTGGAACAGCGTTGACTGAAGCGGGCTCTGGAACAGCGTTGACTGAAGCGGGCTCTGGAACAGCGTTGACTGAAGCGGGCTCTGGAACAGCGTTGACTGAAGCGGGCTCTGGAACAGCGTTGACTGAAGCGGGCTCTGGAACAGCGTTGACTGAAGCGGGCTCTGGAACAGCGTTGACTGAAGCGGGCTCTGGAACAGCGTTGACTGAAGCGGGCTCTGGAACAGCGTTGACTGAAGCGGGCTCTGGAGGAGACAGAGATGGAGGACAGAAAGCTCCCTTCTTCCTCTTTCTCCTTGGCCGCGGAGCAGAGACCAAAACCGGGCTTGTGACCAGTAGGGGAAGCTCAGCAGGGACCGTAACTGGTGCTGGGAGGACAGACTCTGGCAGGGTTGACTCCGTCGCTGAAGACTCCGAAGCAGACTCCCACGAGATCCGTCTCCCTCGCTTGCCGCGGAGACTTACAGGGGCGGATGACGCTTTAGGAGTCGAAGTGGGGCACCCTTGTTCTTCCTGCGTAACAACGCCTAAGATGCGACTCTCCTGGATCACAGGCAGACGGGCAGAGGGTGGAGATCCCGAGGAAGAAGTCTGTGGATCCTCCTGGGAGAAATGATCCCAGAGTCGGGCATAATTCTTCAGGATCCACTCACCCTCGGGCGGGACCGGAAAGTTGACCCACTCTCTGTCGGTGGGAGACGACAACCAGCATTGTTCACGGAACTCCGATTGTGGCTGGGAGGACATACTGTCTGCTGGGTTCTTCTTTGGTCGGTTCATTCTGTTATGGTGGTGAGGAAGTACGAACCCAATCGCAGACAGTAGTCAGGGCAACACGATTTATTAAACAAATAACGGGGAAAACAAAACCCACGAGGGGGCAAAACATAGACAGGACAAAGGAGACTAACTAGACTGTGACAGATAACTACAACAAAAACAAACAACTAATACAGGCAATGGTGCAACAGGACAACAGCTCTTCACAAGATACTCACAGACTGACAAAGGTTTGACAAGGATTAACAATGAACCGACACAGGACAGCAAACACAAGGGGATTAAATAGGGAGACTAATGATAACAAAACAGGTGACACAGGTAAAGCAATAATGACGAGACTAATGATAACATAACAGGTGACACAGGTAAAGCAATAATGACAAAACGAGGATAACAAGGAGGGCGGGGCTAGAAGACGAGACAACACAAGCACATGGCCCAACAAGGCCATGTGTTTGCACATAAAACATGGGTCTGTCATGATCCTGCCTCAAGACTTAAAGAAAGACAAGGACTAGATGGCAGAATCATGACAGATGGTTCCGTGAAGAACCTTTAACATCCACATGGAATCTTTCCATTCCACAAAAGCTGAAAAAAAGGTTATTTAGGTTTTTTAAATGTTCTTCACACAAAGAAAAAAATATTGTTCTTTTAAGAACTGTTCACTGGTCTTTTGGGGAACCAAAAAAAGCATTCGAAAACCCTTTTTGGAGACGTTATGCCTAAGAGTGTAGCAAAATAAATAGGAAGAAGAAAAATAGTTTGCATCCAATTTTGGTGCAAAACAAACCAGTTTGACACTGAACTATTTACTTTTTGTAAAATCACAAATCACTGTTTCAGTGTTTATGATGAGGCACAATATTGCCACCCTAATGTGATTCTATGTCATACATTCACAGCTATTAAAAGCAACAGAGTCCATTTCAGATCACGCTGTCAAATACAACACCAGTGGGGGAGAAGCTTTCCTCGTCCTCCGGATCATCTGTCCATCATATAGTTCAAATGCCAACAGTTTTCTGCACTAATTCTGGATGAAACGTGTTCAAATGAGCTAAATTGTCAAATGTTAATAGCAAACACGCACAACGTGGAGGAAGGTGTGTGGGAATTTATGAACGATATCTGTGAATCTCTCTACCGAATTCTGCGGGCACATATAATGCCATAAATAAAATATCCTATACAGTTTTAATACCATAAAAAGTACAACCAGGAATGGCTATTGACATACGACTTAAGACAGCATGGAGGATTTTCAGCTGCATATCAATACAGACATGAATTAATGCCAAATCATATATCACATTTCTCATCAATGAAAGAGCTTTACAGTAATCACTTAAAACCTCACTCTACACACACTGCAATCACACTATCTGAGCTGTTTCTCACACACACACACACGTGTACACACACACACACACACACACACACACGTGTACACACACACACACACACACACACACACACACACACACACACACACACACACACACACACATGTACACACACACACACACACGTGCACACACACACACACACACACACACACACACACACACACGTGCACACACACACACACACACACACACACACACACGTGCACACACACACACACACACACACACACACACCACACACACACACACACACACACACACACGTGCACACACACACACACACACACACCACACACCACACACCATACACACACACACACGCACAAACCCACGCACACACACACACACACACACACTGCCATCATGCGTGCGTGCGTACGTGTGTGCCCGTGTGTGTGTGTGTGTGTGTGAGTTACGCTCACACTGCTGGAAAGTTTCAGGGATGTTCCTGCAGGAAGTGTGAAGTGTGACAACCATAGAGTTTTTTATTTCCCTGAAAACATTTGATTTCTGTGAACTTTTTATATTACTTCTGTGAATCTTTAAAATATTAATAAACTGTCTATCGCCATTGGGTTGTTGTTTGTTTATCCCTCCATTTTATATGCGTATAAAGGTTCGATTCACAGTGAGACAGAAGCCTGAGCACTTCTTTAAAGTTTGGAGGCCATTCCTGAAATACTTTACAGTAAAGAGACAAACATGTCAAGTAATTTTTTTTTCTATTTGATTGAATTAACTTTTTTTTTTGCCCTTTTATGCTTTTTTAGTACACTTAGTGTTAGCATAGCGATGTTTGCCTGACATTTTGTGTTTATTTCTGTTTTATGTATAAAACTATATTTGTGTTATTGCTATTTGATTTTCCTAAGATAATAAAAAAAACTGTAAAACTGTTTTAAAGACAAAAAGTGGAAAACTTTGACTAAGTTGATATAATTGACGAATTTTAAAGAATTTTAAAATACAAATAAATTCATGTTACAGTTTTTTTCAATCGCTAACAAGCGCTTACCCATACTTCAGATATTTTTTCTAAACTCTTAACACAGACTCACACCTACAAAACACAATTGGCCAAATGGTTAATTTTCTTCTCAAAAACACATTTTGTTAAATATATACTAACTCTTCATTTCAAAATAGAACACATCTTTCTCTCCACACACTAACTTTACCAAAACACTGGAAATCTGACTCAAAATGAAATTATTCTGTCAAAGAATAACACTTGATTTCTTTTCACAAGGTACATGCAGTCAATCAAAGTACACCAGGTTTCAGAATACTGGCTATTCTTGACATTACAAAAACTGCATAGACTTTTATGTTTCAGTTTTACAGGTATTTGCATGCAAACCATGCAATCCATCGTTTTTACACTAAATGTCTTGGTTGGAAACTGTATGTCCACATGTACAGTAATGTTCTCATTCAAAAGCATTCCAGTAAAAAGCAAATCAGTTTTTTTCCTTTTACTCTTTACTACAGGAGGTACAGTAGAAACACGGTATGATAGAACAGAAAAAGTTTTACAGTATTGCTTACAGTGAACAAAATATCCATGAAACACATAAGAGCATTCTGAACAAAAAAAAAAACAACAGCAAAAAGCACAAAATTACTGTATCTAATCTCTGCGATCTTCAGGGTTAGGCCACATGTTTTCATCAACATCACATCTGATATTATCCAAGGCGATGCACCTGGGATAAAACCACTTGGTATGTTGGATCCACCCTTGGCAATCATGAACTGTGATGTCCCTGCACCAGCATCCATGGCTTCAACATCTGGACATCTGGTCATGTGGTTGATGGTCATAAACCGTCCACCTCCATGCAGAAAATAACTCCTCTCTGGGGTTGAGGAAAGGTGAATAGGGTGGAAGGAAGAGACTTACCAGTCTTGGGTGGACTTCAAACCATGTTGTTATTGCTTGCGAATGATGGAAAGCCACATTGTCCCAGGTAATTACAAAGGTCCTCATGTTTTCACCCTCCTGATCCTGCTCTGGACCCAGGCGCTGGTGGAGATCATTGAGAAAGGCAAGGATATGCTCGGTATTATAGGGTCCACTGGCTCACTGCATCTCTCACTACATCTCTCACTGCATCTCTCACTGCATCTCTCACTGCATCTCCCACTGCATCTCTCACTGGGCCCCTTGCTCTTACTCTTCCTCTTCCAGACATTACAGTGTTTGTCTTTTTCTGTTTCTATTTCCAAAAACATCACTCCTCACAGTCCTTCTTTTACTGTATAAGTGTCAATGTAATAGAAAAAAAATAACCCCTGCCACTCTAAGCCAGTCTAAGCCAGACTGGAATCAGCTGTGGTTGGCCCAATTTACCCAACATAAATAAGCTCTGTGTCAATTATTCAATTGTTTGTTTGTTATCAGCTGAGATATATTGTTTTTGAACTGATCATTGCAGAAGCAGAGGTTTTTATACTGTATCTAAGGTTTGGAATATTGTTTTTGCTATTGTGGGATGTTGTGTGTTAACATTCGTAAATACTACAAAAAACAATCCATCATTTTGTTGGGAGGTATAGCTTGTCTGTTAAGAAAATGTAAGCATTATGGAAATGTGTTCACTGACTGCATATTGTTTGAAAACGACATGAAATGTGTGAATGGTATGGCCACAAAAGACCGATGCTGTGCTAATTGTGTTTAGAGTTTTGAAAATGTGACAACTGGCTGGACAAACGCTTGTTAGCGACTGAAAAAAACTGTAATTATTTAACCAGACAAAACCCACAGAGAAGAATTCAACAGAAGGACACGATATTTTCAAGAGAAATCAGAATGCCAGTCGTAAAGTGCATTCAAAATTGAGAATTATTATTTTTATGGAATGTTGCAGTGTTTATTCTAAATAATTTATCAGTGCACATCATTGTTTTTAATTCTCTCGTAATCTTGAATCAGAATAACTTCCTCTCCCTCTTACAGCATCTCTTCTCTTCTCTGATGACGTGGGCACCACATTAGTTCTTGTTCCAGAGGCGTTTCACTCGGATATACGGCATAACAGGGAAGAAAAGACTAGCATAACTTCTGTATCATGTCGACTTTAGCACATTTTAACATTGGATCTATTCCACATGGGCCTCTAAATTTCCAATACATTCCAAAACCTTATCAAACTCAATAAGATAAGGAATTTGATTTGTTGAAGGTGAAGTGTCACGTGTGTGTAATGTCTTTTCAAACTGGTCTGTGATTGATCAAATAAACCGATTGTCTGGTTGAGTCAGAATCGCTATCTAAGGAGTCAAACATCTTAAAAACATGAACTGCTTTTGGTCCTAGACTAGACATCTCTACATGGAAACGAACACCGTAGGTATAAGGGAGAGACAGACTCGTGAGAGACTGTAGGCGCTTGTGGTTTGAGCGTTCAAGTTTTAGGGCATCAATGAACCTCAGAGACACTATGAGCAACACGCCAGTGGAGTCTCCATAGACCAGCCTGAAGGAATCAATACAGCGGAGAACAAAGAGGAGCTGTGTTACAGCAGACACACTGATCACTGGCCCAGAGCCACATCAATGAAACTCACAGAGACAAACACAGACTCACACAGACTCACACAGACTCACACAGACTCACACAGACTCACACAGACTCACGTAGACTCACACAGACTCACAGAGACAAACACAGAGACTCACACAGACTCACAGAGACTCACAGACTCACACAGACTCACAGAGACTCACACAGAGTCACAGAGACTCACACAGACTCACAGAGACAAACACAGAGACTCACACAGACTCACAGAGACTCACAGACTCACACAGACTCACACAGACTCACAGAGACTCACACAGAGACTCACACAGACTCACAGAGACTCACAGACTCACACAGACTCACACAGTCACAGAGACTCACACAGACTCACAGAGACTCAGACAGACTCACACAGACTCACACAGACTCACACAGACTCACAGAGACTCACACAGACTCAGACAGACTCACACAGACTCACACGGACTCACACAGACTCACAGAGACTCACACAGAGTCACAGAGACTCACAGAGACTCACAGAGACTCACACAGAGTCACAGAGACTCACAGAGACTCACACAGACTCACACAGACTCACACAGACTCACACAGACTCAGACAGACTCACACAGACTCACACAGACTCACACAGACTCACACAGACTCACACAGACTCACAGATACTCACAGATACTCACAGAGACTCACACACTCACAGAGACTCACACAGACTCACACATACTCACAGACACTCACACAGACTCACAGAGACTCACAGACATTCACACATACTCACAGAGACTCACACAGACTCACAGAGACTCACAGAGACAAACACAGAGACTCACACAGACTCAAACAGACTCACAGAGACTCACACAGACTCAAACAGACTCACAGAGACTCACACAGACTCACAGAGACTCACACAGAGTCACAGAGACTCACACATACTCACACAGACTCACAGAGACTCACAGACACTCACACAGAGTCACAGATACTCACAGAGACTCACACACTCACAGAGACTCACAGAGACTCACACAGACTCACACATACTCACAGAGACTCACACATACTCACAGAGACTCACAGACACTCACACATACTCACACATACTCACAGAGACTCACAGAGATAAACAGAGACTCACACAGACTCACAGAGATAAACAGAGACTCACACATACTCACAGAGATAAACAGAGACTCACACACTCACAGAGACTCACACAGACTCACACATACTCACAGAGACTCACACATACTCACAGAGACTCACACAGACTCACAGAGATAAACAGAGACTCACACAGACTCACAGAGATAAACAGAGACTCACACACTCACAGAGATAAACAGAGACTCACACAGACTCACAGAGATAAACAGAGACTCACACATACTCACAGAGATAAACAGAGACTCACACATACTCACAGAGATAAACAGAGACTCACACACTCACAGAGACTCACAGAGACTCACACAGACTCACACATACTCGCAGACACTCACACATACTCACAGAGACTCACAGACACTCACACATACTCACAGAGACTCACACAGACTCACAGAGACTCACAGAGACTCACACAAACTCACACAGACTCACAGAGACTCACAGAGACAAACACAGAGACTCACAGAGACAAACACAGACACTCACACATACTCACAGAGACTCACAGACACTCACACATACTCACAGAGACTCACACAGACTCACAGAGACTCACAGAGACTCACAGAGACTCACACAAACTCACACAGACTCACAGAGACTCACAGAGACAAACACAGAGACTCACAGAGACAAACACAGAGACTCACACAGACTCAAACAGACTCACAGAAACTCACACAGACTCAAACAGACTCACAGAAACTCACAGAGACTCACACAGACTCACACAGAGTCACAGAGACTCACACATACTCACACAGACTCACAGAGACTCACACAGACTCACAGAGACTCACACAGACTCACAGAGACTCACAGAGACTCACACAAACTCACACAGACTCACATAGACTCACACAGACTCACAGAGACAAACACAGAGACTCACAGAGACTCACAGAGACAAACACAGAGACTCACACAGACTCAAACAGACTCACAGAGACTCACACAGACTCACAGACTCACACAGACTCACAGACTCACAGAGACTCACACAGACTCACAGACTCACAGAGACTCACACAAACTCACAGAGACTCACACAGACTCACAGAGACTCACACAGACTCACAGAGACTCACAGAGACTCACACAAACTCACACAGACTCACATAGACTCACACAGACTCACAGAGACAAACACAGAGACTCACAGAGACTCACAGAGACAAACACAGAGACTCACACAGACTCAAACAGACTCACAGAGACTCACACAGACTCACAGACTCACACAGACTCACAGACTCACAGAGACTCACACAGACTCACAGAGACTCTCAGTCCGGTCTCCATCAGCTGCACGTCCTCTATCACATCCATCAACAGCTTGTTTATTTACAAACCTCGTTATGTTAGAGTGTCATCTGTCCTCCTGTCCTCCTCTTCTCTTCACCTACAGGTGAGTTCAAACACACACACACACACACGCGCGCGTGTATATACATATTTCAGTCAGGACCCCTTTGAGAATGAAATTGATTGACAATCTTTGGATCTGGCGAGAGGCTCTAAGGCGCTCGAGCTCCCATAAAGCTTGAGACACAAATCCCCCAAGCCTTTTAATAACCAAATGTTTCTTAGCATATGTTTGCAGAAGGAGATACAATGATTACATACATAGAGTTTCTATACAGGAGGTGAAGACGTGGAGGTGTGTGTGAATGTCTGTTGAATGAGATTAAAAACTATAGTTGATTAGAGTAGATAGAGTAAAAAATCCGGCTTTACTTTATCAAATATACAGTAAAAATAGTAATATTGTGAAATATTATTGCAATTTAAAGTAACCTTTTTCTATTGTATGTTCAAATGTAATTTATTCCTGTGATCAAAGCTGAATTTTCAGCATCATTACTCCAGTCTTCAGTGTCACATGATCCTTCAGAAATCAGTATAATATGAGGATTTAATGATCAAGAAACATTTATGATAATTATCAGTGTTGAATCCCCATATTTTTGGGGAAACCATGATACATTTTTTCAGGATTCTTTGATGATATTTTTTTAATTTAATTAATTTGAAATAGAAATATTTTATAACATTATAAATGTCTGTCACTTTTGATCCATTTAATGCATCCTCGCTGAATAAAAATATGAATTTCTTTAAAGAAATCTTACTGACCTCAAACTTTTTATATATATTTATATATATATATATATATGGCACTGCACAACAGATCCACCACTGAGTTTAAAAGACATGGCACGTTTTTAAAGTGGTTGTTTCAAAAACATTTGTTGTGTGTAATATATGTTATATAGATGTAACATGTCTTTTAAACTAAGAGGTGGTTCTATTGTCCAGAGCCATAAAACATGCCTGAACTGCCTTTGACCTTTGACCCTGTAACTATCTCACAATCTAATGAACTCATGAAGTTGATGTTCTGCAGCTCTCTCTCTCACACACACACACACACACACACACACACACACACACCCACACACACACACACACACACACACACACACACACACACACACACACACACACACACACACACGCACGCACGCACGCACGCACGCACGCACGCACGCACGCACGCACGCACGCACACACACACACACACACACACACACACACACACACACACACACACACACACACACACACACACACACACACACACACACACACACACACACACACACACACACACACACACACAAATGAAAAGTCCTAGAGTGGGGAAGTGTCCTCTGAGAGTTGTAAGTACTTCAGGAACTCGATCAGACGCTCCACACATGCACTTATGCACTCGTGTGTTCAGAGACGTATTGTTTTCACAGCTCATGGACAGAAGGGGATAAATGAAGTTTACATCTATGGACTTCAACTCCTGGACTATACTTATGTCTACAATTCAGTTATGGAATAATATTAAACTGTTTTCAATCTAAAGGGTGACAGAAAACGATCATGAGTAAAAAAAGCACACGATATAAAGCATCCCTTGCTCTGTGCATTTCCAGACAGACCAGTACAGTAAAGGTAAAGTAAAGTACAGTAAAGCACATTCATTTAGACCTGTGATGATTCTCACACACCATTATTACAGTAAGCGGGTCCATGTTCAAGGATAACCTTTCAGAGACACTTGATTGTGGAGAGAAGGTTAAACAACACATTAACATGCATTAAAAGATTAAATTATGGCCCCATTTACTGTATGAGGGAAAAACAACAACATAAAAAAGGCTTTTAAAGGCCATTTATAAAGAGTCGGGACGAGCAGGATGGTTGAAGGAGGGCAAAAGAAGGAAGGTGAAACTCCAGCTCTCCCTCTCTCTCTCTCTCGCTCTCTGCTAGAAGAACATTTCTTTGAATTAAGGTTTAATGAACTAATGCAGGTCAAAGCTGGAACTGGAGAAAAGTAGAAAGCTCAATCCTCCACAGCTGAGAGATTACAGACGCGCTGAACCATCTTTTCCATATTACACCAAAAGTAAGGACTGAATATATGTCTAAAAGACATTTAATTTAAATGATACCTGGAGTTTGAACTGGAGTTTGAAATTGCTAAAATAGAAAGCAATATTTAATTAAAAATAAAACTATTTTTTTTAGCTATACTTTTCATTGTTGACTGAGTTATAAGTAGCCTATTTGTTTAATTGATATTTGAATGCATACATGCTACTTTGGCCAAAGCTAAATATCTTTAAAAAATATTTAATATTATCTTACATAATATTTGAAAATTAATTCATAAATGACATTGATAAATACATAAGGAACATCATGCTTGTGGTGTTTCATTCCTGAATGATTTAAATTTTTTTGATGATTAATGATTCAGTGACTGTAATTATTTAATTCCTAAATTAATTAAAGGGGTGGTAAAATCCCATTTTCACAAGATGTAAAATAAATCTCTGATGTCCCCAGAGTGTGTGTGAAGTTTTTAACACAAAATACTCCACAGATATTTTTATATAGCATGTTAAAGTTGTCACTTTTTGAGGGTTTGAGAAAACGCACCGTTTTGTGTCTGGCCCTTTAAATGCAAATGAGCTGCTGCAGAGGGCGGGGTTTCAAGAGCTTGTGTGTGTTAGCAGCTGCGATTACTCACGCAGACACACACTGAAATGACAGAAACTGTTCTGCCTTTAATGTTAAAACAGAGTTAGTCAAAGATGGAGAGACTCAAGAAGAAGTGACAACATGTAGAAGCAACAGGACGTCTCTGAATGGTTAGTTGATGAGTTTATGTTGCTGATGTGGAGTTAACTATCTTCAATTAGCATATTCTGTCATGATAATCTATAAACCGCTCGTATAGGAACTGTTGTGAGATGCACACAGAGTGACTTTCTATTGCATGTGAAAAGACGGATGCTAAAGTTTGAGCTGACTCACAAATGTGCTCGACTACAACAACTCTTCCTCTTCTAAACATGGACGAGATATATCCAGCTGCAGACCCGCAGCACCACCAGTTTCAGAACCCCAGCGCAAGAACCGGAAGTGAGAGTTATTGACAATGAGACAAGCAATACAAGTCTACAATAACTACAAATTAATTTAATATATATTCCTTCTGGAGATGCCCGAATGTTTTGTTCAAATATTTGACTTGCTGTATCCACATTATAATAGATATAGGATCTACAGATGTACACTACTCTGCATTGTGAAAAGCAAGTGTCAAGGTCCAGCACACTTCTGAATGATTGGTGCCAGTTTTCATAATTAATTTAACAATGGTATGTGTCACTTTACAATAGTTTGTGGCATTTTCTCTCATGCTAGTTTAAAATTATTTGAAATACGTGATTGGTAAGTGTCAATTTGTGGTGCACAAACAACATACTCCTGCTTGTAGTTACCACTTTAATAAGAACATTTTACTAAAATAGCTAAATAGTTTCTATATTCTTGTATAGTTACAAATGACAGCTTAACTGTCCTATATACAAATATAACAACTGTATTTACAATATGTAAGTAAATACATTGTCAAAATTATTATAAAAAAAGAACCATAGTAAATAAATGCATACAACGGACCACGATATTAAAAATATGGTGAAGCCCAATGTTTCTGTACATTAATGTATCATTATAACATACGTATAAAGTATGACGTTTCGTGTGTAATAAAAGCATACCGTTTCGTGTCTAAGCAAATTACGCTCCAAAACGTTAGGTGGCGTTACTCGGTTTAGAACGTAAGCTCCGCCCCTCACTTCCGGTTCTGGCGCTGGTGTTAGAACGTAAGCTCCGCCCCTTACGGTTCTGGCGCTGGTGTTAAAAAACGTAAGCTCCGCCCCTCACTTCCGGTTCTGGCGCTGGTGTTAGAATGTAAGCTCCGCCCCTCACTTCCGGTTCTGGCGCTGGTGTTAGAACGTAAGCTCCGCCCCTCACTTCCGGTTCTGGCGCTGGTGTTAGAACGTAAGCTCCGCCCCTCAGCGATTCTGGCGCTGGTGTTAGAACGTAAGCTCCGCCCCTCACTTCCGGTTCTGGCGCTGGTGTTATAACGTAAGCTCCGCCCCTCACTTCCGGTTCTGGCGCTGGTGTTAGAACGTAAGCTCCGCCCCTTACTTCCGGTTCTGGCACTGGGGTTCTGAAACTGGAGGTGCTGCGGGTCTGCAGCTGGATACTATAGACATGGACTGCGTGTTCAGGGGGCGGGGCTTATGTGAATTTTAGGGTTGCTGATGTCACTAACCCCGGAGGAATGTCTTGTAGTTCCTACCAGCCGTTTGTTGTAGTCCTTTTCTTTAAAAGCAAATATCTTCCTTTGCTTTGAACTTTGAGCGTTGTAACTTTGCAGATGTTGTTTATGATCAAACAGCAACATTACACACTAACTAAGTTAGAAAAGTGAAATCATACTTTAGGTTTTTGATTGGATCAGTTCGGTAAATGATTCAATGACTCACTCATAAAGGTAGAGACTGCATCCTAAATCACATAATGCCTTACTATATAGTAGCCTATGCAAAAAACAATATGTGACTAAAGAAGTATATCCTAATTCACAGACACAGTAGGCTACTCTTAAAAGAGTATTGAGAGTGAGGAGTTGACGTCATGGTACAGAGCCCCTCTCCTCGATATCACGGGATCTCGTGGGATCCTCACCCTCTCCGCCATGTTGGCAGGATTCCGGCGGCAAAACATGATTGTTTATGTGTGTTGTTAACTCGGTAGTAGAGGAGGTTCTCGCAATTCCGCACTGTTTTACCATGAAGTCACTGCTGCGTTAGGGAAACAGTAAAAAGCATTTAAGACAGAAAGTGCCCATTTTTATTTCAAGTTACAGTCTAACGTTGCAAGATTACCACATAACGTTACCGTATGGGTCGATATTTTGGATGCCTGAGAGCTTCTCCAAATACCGCTGTTTTGTGCTTGGTGTGAGCTTGTTCCTGTAAGGTCCCTTTTTTTTAGCCTTATCTATTTGCATTGCTTTACTTTCTTCTTTTTCTTTCTCATATAGGGCTTGGGCGTCGTGACGTCATACTTGGCGTGGCGGCCATGTTGATGGCCTCGCGAATGTAAACATAACGTTACAGCAAGTGGAACGAGCAGAAAAAAGCAGAGTTGGAAGAAAGAAAAAATATGTTAAAATCCCGAAAAGGATGCGGAATTTACCGTGATACACTAAAAAAGGAAGCCAGGGACCGGTATGTGGACAAAATCGGTACTATTAACGGTTTGGATCCATATGAAATTGGAAACAAAGAGTGGTATAACATCTGAATATTTATTTATATAACTTAAGTCAACATTGAACATTGAAAATAAGGGAAATTTCCCAAGTTACTCATCCAAAATACAGGAAAATGTTAACACTCATCTTTCTGTTGCTATCCCTCTGCTGACAAAACAAAAATTTGTACTACAAAACTGTAACGTTATTAAAATACGGGATATTTTACAGGAAAATACTAAAACGGGAAGACAGTGGGAAAAGAGCTCAAATACGTGTATATACTTTTGAAACACATAGTTAAAAGTAGCAGCTACATGTGTGAATGGTTGTTACTAAACTAACGTTAGCAGTTAACTGTTAGGTGAAGAACAGCTTACCTTTGTCCGGATTACTGTGTTCCCACTGTTTGCCGGCTTTATGATCTGCAGCTCCTGAACCCACCCATTGGTGAACTGTACATGCGACTCCAATGATTTGTAGCTTCGGAACTGTTCTAAGGTGTAGGCGCTCACAAAACAAACTAGGTAGCCGAAGATATCGGTTATGCAAACCGGCGGCAGCAAGTCGTTGTCGGTGCTCCACTCTTTGTTTCCAATTTCATATGGATCCAAACCGTTAATAGTACCGATTTTGTCCACATACCAGTCCCTGGCTTCCTTATTTAGTGTATCACGGTAAATTCCCCATCCTTTTCGGGATTTTAACATCTTTTTTCTTTCTTCCAACTCTGCTTTTTCTACTCGTTCCACTTGCTGTAACGTTATGTTTACATTCGCGAGGCCATCAACATGGCCGCCACGCCAAGTATGACGTCACGACGCCCAAGCCCTATTCGTAGATCCGTCTCTGTCCCGCCGAAATAATAAATGCGCAAAAATTAAAGAGCTCTGGAATGTTTAGTCGCGCCTCTGGGAAGTTCTGAAGGCGTTGCCCCTGGCAACCGATAGCGTCTCCTACCGTCATGGCCGACCGGCTCAGACACCGCCCAAATCAACCCAAATCGGCACGTGACTCCTCACTCTCAATAGGCAAAAAGTACCCGGATGCATATGATGGACACTTTACTATCCCATGAGGCCACGGGAGAGGATTTGTGAATGACAGTGAAGTGGATTTCGAATGAATCGGTGTTTTGAACGAATCGTTTCAGTGAATCATTTAATGATTCACTCATAAAGACAGTCACTTGTTGCCACCTACTGGCGTAATAATGTAACTTGCATAAAGAGTCACTGAAAATTATACACGCAAACACAGACTGATATAGTGTCCGTAAAACCGCAACTAACTGTTGTATGAATAGCCTACATTTATACCCCCATGGCATGAATTATAAGTATTTAAATGCAGAATGTTTCTGTTACTGGCCCAGTTATAGAGACTTCATATCCTACACACTGACAACACATTGACAGCTGACAACACATTCGTTGAGAAATTGAATTTATTTATTAAAAATGTTATGCAAAACTCAAGGTATATGAAAGTAAAATTGTTAAAAGTTAAAAAATAAAAAATATTTCAGATGGATGGCAAAATTAAGTTGCTGGAAAAAGGGAATGAAAATAAAAAGTTGAACAGATGGGCAGATAAGAAAAAGTAAAAACAAACAGACAGTAAGAACATTAGTTGAAACACAAGAGAGACAGAATGGCTAAAAGAGGGGCAGAGGAGAAGAAAAGTGGGACAATTTAGCAGTGTGTGTGTGAGAGAGAGAGAGAGAGAGAGAGAGAGAGAGAGAGAGAGAGAGAGAGAGAGAGAGAGAGACATAGACATCACTCTGAATCTTCATCACGGAGCAGGTGAGGAGAGATAAATGTCAAAGGACACTCGGCGAAAGAAAGCAACAACTCCACTGCACTCAACCACACACAGAGGCCTGCCCTTTGGTTATAACACAGCCACGTCACACACACACGCACGCACACATGCACACACACACACACACACACACACAAAGATCACCTTTTATTTCTAAACTAGTTTCTGTGGCCATCAGAGGTTCTACAGCCATAAATTAACTGTTCAACTGTTGACCCAGCAACATGGTAGTTATATAAAAATGGGAATTACATTTACCAGACACTTTTATCCAAAGCAACTTACATTGCATTCCAAGGTACACATTTACACTCCTTCCCTGGGAATCGAACCCATGACCTTGGCATTGCAAGCACCAGCGCTACTGTTTGAGCTACACGACAGAAGTAAATGCAATTTGTAATTGAATTGAAATTGATTTTCTTATTTTAATGTTTATGTTAATATTAATTGATTAATATAAAATTTGTACATATTGATATAAAAAAATTATTTGTACAAATACATTTGTAAAAAAATAAATAGAGTGTACATTTAATACACTCTAAAAATGCTGGGTTGTTTTAACCCCATTTTGGGTCAAATTTGGACAAACCCAGCCATTGCGTTACATTTTTAAATAGCATTTTTGATCCAACATTTGGGTTTGTCCATATTTGACCCAAAATTGGGTTAAAACAACCCAGCATTTTTTAGACTGTACTAATTAATTATGTGGGGGCCAGTGGGGCATGAAGTCAAATATGTTGAAGTAGTGTCACAATGAATAAAAAGTCACATTAGGCTGCTCTTCATGAAACAATGCAATTAATTTAAAATGGGAATAAAATGCAATTTGCAATTAAGAATTAACAATGATTTTATTTTTAAATATGTATATTATCAATTAATATTACAGTTATTTAATTAATATAAAATGAATACGTATTTTTTAAAGTGGTATCACAATAAATAAAAACAGAAAAAAACCGGAATTAAAAATGCATTTAGGACTTCAGAATTAAATATGCTTTTAATATTTTAATGTTTATGTTATCGATTAATATTATTAAAAATAGATAAAACAAATGCATAATAATATTAAAAACTCTAAGACTAAATTATGTATTTAGTTTATTTTAAATATATTTAGCAGATGCTTTCATCCAAATGGCTTTACATTCAAGGCACAGTTGAATCAGTTCTTGCTTTTCCTGGGAATCGAACCCATGACGTTGCTAGCGCCATGCTTTACTGTTTAAACTAGAGCAAGTCATAAAGTCAAAAATGTTGAAGCGGTGTCACCACCCAGAGACAACAATGAACAAGAAGTCCCATTACAGTAAAAGGCTGCTGTTCTTTAAAAAAAAAAAAAAAACTCTTGCAAATCATCCCTTAAACCCTTCATGTGTCAGCCCCCTTTTTTTGAAAATACATGAAAATGCACTTTCCGAACTTAAATGTTTGTAACTCAAGAATGCTTTGGAATATGGATGTAAGATTGGTCTTGTTTTAAAGAAGAAAATTTGCAGATTTTTGTAGAAGTGAAATAAATTAAGAAAGTGTAACAGAAAAAAAGTTATAGAAGTTTGAGTTTATGAAAATAAAAAAATAAAAAAATTAATAATTCATATTTTATATAGAATATATTTTTTCAAAACCCTGGCGAATCTAAAACTGCACAAAAATCAAAGCCAGAAATCTGAACAAGTTGTATTTTAAATTTTAGGTTGATATCTCAAAAAATGAGCTTTCAGTGAGATTTAGTTTGGGCGCAGTACCACACTTTTTCACTAGTTGACATTACTGCCCATATAAGGGCGCCTGTATTTCCATATATGGTTTTTCTTTATTTCTAAAACATTTTCAGACCTTTTTTTCTAAAATAATTGAACAAATGCTATCTTTTGAACTCTTGGCATGAAAACAAACTGAGGTTTCTACCATTCATCACTATTACAAAATAAAGGACTGAACACCCTAGGAGTATGAAAATATTATTGTTGCAAATTGATAAATTACAGCTCCTCTGTAATATATTTCAGTCACCAAATATGAAAACTAGAGATTGTAAGCTTTCAAATGATATATAGTTTGTCAATATTAGTTTAGGTTTAGTATAGGATATTACTACTTTAAATATGTAATGAATTTGGGCCCACTGGTGGGCCGGTGACACTTAAGGAGTTAAACAAATGAATGCAACATTCATGCCAATGTTTGTTTCCGGCCACCCAATTTACAGCAGTCACTCCAGCGAGTGAGCGCGTCCCAGTGGGCGGCTGTGTTGTGTGTATCTGGACGGGTTTGGTGAGATAAGCCCCCCGTAGCTCTGGGGTCTGTCACAGCGGAGACTGGCAGATCTGTGTGGGAGTCTCAACCCCACAGTCACTCACTCACTGCTTTTATTAACACACACACACACACAATCAGGTGTCTAAAGCCAAGTGCCTGGTGCCGGCGTTTTTTCAGGCCTAATTTGCATTAATAAAGAGGCTGTTCCTTGTCGGAATGTGTTTTATTCCGCTCAAAAAATCCCTGGGTGATCCCTGGCGGAGAAGCGCCCGGGAGAATCCGACTGTCAGATACGACAAGACGAATGTATGGTGGTGTCACCGGCGTGCGGCTCACAGATGACAGATTGAGAAGAGCTGTCCCTCTGCCGACAGGCACGCTTCATTTTCAAATTAATAAATCTGAATAAAATATTTTAGCCTTCATTATGAGAGATTCCTGGCTGACAGCTCGGCATGCTGGGAGTGTGTGTTTGGGCTGGGAGAACAGCTTGCTTCCAATACACCTGGGCCTCGGCTTCACGTTTGTGATGTGAACATGCGCTCGAGACTGGTGTGTGTGTGTGTGTGTACATCTGTAATCATTTCTCCTAAACATAACAGCGCTTGCAGATTCTCTCTCGTAGTCAGCAACTAAATAAACACACCGATATAGACCCGTCCCAGTAGTGCCGGGTAATATTTGCATGACTCACACCTGTGTGGACATTTGGGGACTAAACGACCACAGTAGGAAAATACATTTAGAACAATGATCGAGTCGGTGACGCTTTCAACAAGAAAAAGAAAAACATCTGAGAAAGATCTCTTTGCTGTGAAGTTGCTGTTTCATATCTCAGGAGATTTGCTTTCTACTTTGCTTCAGAGTTTTCTTCTAAAATTCCTTTGGGGAAGTAAAAATAGCCAATATTTGTCATATGTACGAGTATAAAATGAATGTGGAGAGCAGCTCAGATGATTTGATTTTGGGAGAAATGTTCACATTGAGAACAGTTTGAGACATTGCTGGGATGTTTTCAGAAGGAGGACACACACACACACATGTGAGATTACGGAGGGCTTTTTCTCAGTAGAAACATTTGAGACCATAAGCAAACATCTCCATTTGCCATTGCTGTCTCTGACTCGAGAACAATTGAGAGTGATTTTAATATTGGGGCCTATAATTGTTTTAAAGTCCCCATGAAATCAAAATGAAAGTTTTTTTGGATTTTACAGTAGTATGAATATGTTAGCAATATGGTTATCTATAAGCTAGTGTGCTTCATAACAATGACAAAATTAGCATTTAGAATATATAAGCATTCAAAACTTGGATCAATGACTTTGACGACATCTCTCTGCACTTCAGCTTCTCATCAGATTTTCTGTCCAATCGAATGCTCTCTAGAATCTGAAGCTCCGCCCCCTACAATATAATTAGACGCTGCAGCTGAAATCACTTGTTCACACATATACTACTTTCTACATGGTGAAGGGCACATAGTGCACTATGGGAACGGTTCAGACAGTGTAAATATGCTTTCCATTGGGGAGAATGAAGTCTGGTTTCACGTTAGTGTCACACGAACCGCCACAGCTCCGGTCCAGAGACACGACACAGAGCGGATCATGTGATCGAGTCGCCACAGACCAGAAAACATATCAGACCCGACTGAATTCTGCACAGAATACTATATATTTAAAGGGTTAGTTCACCCAAAAATGAAAATAATGTCATTAATGACTCACCCTCATGTCGTTCTAAGCCCGTAAGACCTCCGTTCATCTTCGGGACACAGTTTAAGATATTTTAGATTTAGTCCGAGAGCATTCTGTCCCTCCATTGAAACTGTATATACAGTATACTGGCCATGTCCATAAAGGTAATAAAAAGATCATCAAAGTAGTCCATGTGACATCAGTGGGTTAGTTAGAAGTTTTTGAAGCATCGAAAATACTTTTTGGTCCAAAAATAACACAAAATAAGACTTTATTCAGCATTGTATTCTCTCCTGGGTCTGTTGTCAATCCTTCACAGTTACGCTGATGACGTGTATTTCTGGTGCGCCCAAGCTTCATTTATAAACTGAGGGAAACGCACGCTGTAAAAGTGTCTCATCCGCGACATGCACATTTACGCACCATTAAAAAAATGATATCCACGCAAACAATGTAGAATAGCTTGAATATAGCGTGCGTCTCCCTCAGACTGTAAAGAAGCTCGGGCGCACCAGATGACACGTCATCAGCGTCTTCCGTCAGCAGCGTCACTGCGGAGTCGTGAACGCAGATTCACAACATACCCGGGAGAGAATACAATGCGGAATAAAGTCTTATTTTGTTTTATTTTTGGACCAAAAAGTATTTTCGATGCTTCAAAAACTTCTAACTAACCCACTGATGTCACATGGACTACTTTGATGATCTTTTTATTACCTTTATGGACATTGCCAGTATACTGTATATACAGTTTCAATGGAGGGACAGAATGCTCTCGGACTAAATCTAAAATATCTTAAACTGTGTCCCGAAGATGAACGGAGGTCTTACGGGCTTAGAACGACATGAGGGTGAGTCATTAATGACATTATTTTCATTTTTGGGTGAACTAACCCTTTAAGCGATATGGAGGAAAAACTGTTTAAGGTTATGAGGAAACTGTGGCTTTGTCGAGCTCAACGGCTCGGGCCGAGCTGTGATATAAACTAAATGCTATTGGTTATTTAAAAAAAGGGGGAGGGGCTTTTTGATGTGTCCCGCCCTGTCTTCCAGTTTCAGTGGAAATTACATCTACACATTGAATAATGCTGTGTGTTATAGGCACTTCAGTGGACCTTTAATATTATGGCCAATAACACAAACCAATTCATTATAAATCTATACTACTTTGTTAAGAAAAAGGTAATTCAAATAAATAGCTTGTATGCTGCAAGCGAATTTAGTCATTATAATGAAAAATATATAGTTTAAAGGAGAAAAAAGTCATGAGAAAAGTCTGAATGAAACGTTAAATAACAGAAGAGGAACGTCTGGGACGCTATTAGGTCTGGTTAGAGAGTAGAAGAACTAACTCTATTAAAGATTGTTTAATAGAACTAATTTTGATGCAAAAACAAAACACACACAACTCTGCTACGGATACACATTCATGAACTCACTCCAACACTGTCACATGTTCAGTTTGTTTCAGTTTTCTTGGACCTTCTGTTTGTTTTCATTCCTCACATGTGTTCCTTTGTTCTAGTTTCCCGCCACTCATCCGTCACCATGGACACCAACACTCATCACAGCTGTTCAGTTAATCATCACTGTGTATGTACGTAAGGCTATACGTCTACATTCATCCGGAGACATTTCAAAACGGCGTCCACACTCGCGTTTTCGGGCGTTTCAGTGTGGATGATAAACTTTAGAAGAACGCCTGAAAACGCTAAATGAACCTTTACTGTGCATGCGTAAAACCACACAAAAGATCACTGAGATGATACAGATGGAAAAATGAATAATACAATCATCGCGCAATTCTTCTAACAGGATAATATTATTTAGCAAAATATCTCACCATTCACTGATGCGTCCAGGTCGCACGCAGTCACCATGTGTTTAAAACGCAACTGCTCTCCTGTATGCCGCAGGACAGCAAATGTGAGTACATTTTCTGTCATCTTTGCAGGACTGTGATATGAAGAGTGTGCAAAGTGACATTTTAGCAACAGTGTAAAAGTGAATAGCACAATACAGGTAAACATTTCTCTTGGTACAACATGGATCACATGACTAAGGCTATGTTTACACGAAAACGATCTGAAGAGAAAACACAAAAGTGGCGTTGCGTTATCACTTTTTATTCTGCGTTTAGACGAGCGTTATGGGGGGGAAATCTGCGTGCATATGGTGACGCAAAAGTGTGTGAAATTGGATGTAGTGTGCACTCCAGGCGGCTAGGTGGCGGTGTGAAGCACTGAAAGAGAAAGAGACGCTGACACAGTTTTTCATGTTTAATACGGTAAAGCTGCTGCTTTAACCCTCGTGCTCCTCGCGTGTCGCTCAGAATTTATTATTTTTTTTGTCAATGAAATTAATGCTATATTTTAGTTTGATAATGTTTTGTTATTTTCCTGTACTGGCGCATGCCTGTGACGTAAACGCGTACGCGACGCCTTCACTGTCTAGCAGACTTTTGCGTCTTCACCCTTTAGACGGGAACGCGATGGTGGAGTGTTTTTAAGATTTCCACTCTGGAGGGTGGTTTCACTTTTTTGTGTTTTTAAGCCACAAAAACGTTGTCGCCGTGTAAACGAAAGGCACATCCGATAAAATATTTTTACGTTTTCACCCGCGAGCGTTCTCGTGTAAACAGGGCCTAAACTTACATCCTCGTTTTCAAATACCTTCGGCTTCACAGTCCACACTACAACGCGAACACATCGTTTTCAAATTTATCAGCTTTGGAGAGCGTATTCCAAAAGCTACGTTTTCGTTGACTTAAAACGCCGTCTCAGTGTGGACGGAAGGCCAAAACTGAGAGAAAAATATACGTTTTCAAACGAATTAGTGTGTATTAGTATTAGTGTGGACATGGCCTCCTGTGTTCTGTTCAGTGTCCAGTATTGTTTCACATGTTGGCTGTCTATTTGGATTTACCTATTAAACCTTGTGTTATATCATCTTCGTCTTAAAGACACCATGACAATTATTATTTAAATATTGCAGTATTTATCGGTGCACACCATTATTATTACAGTATTTTTAAAATCACGTGTCTTGTAATCTTGAATCAGAATAACTTCCTCTTGCGGGATCTCTTCTCTTCTCTGATAAAGAGGGCGGGGCAACCTGTCACTCACATGAGATCAGCCAATAGCAAACCATGACCATCCAATGAATTCCTCACAGACAAGATCAAGCCCCGCCCACATTTGTTCTTGCTCCAGAAGCGATTCACTCGGAAATACGTCACAATAGAGAAGAAAAGACGAGTGTAACTTCTGTTTCATGCCGACTTTAAAATGAGAGAGCTTTTATTTTAGTGTTACTGACTGCAACTTATCTAAATCTTAAATATGCCAATGCAATTAAAGTATCAACATCTATCTGTTTTTTTAATAATATAATTTTTAGTGCATGAACTAAAAAAATCCAGGGCAGAAGGACTCACTGGAAAGCAAGAAGGAGGAATACAGTGCTGACGGCCGCGGAGAGCTGTGAAATATTTAGCCGCTGTGGGTGATGTGTTTGGGGGAAGGGTTGTTGTGCTTCGTCTGAACCAGGCTGGAAGGCAGAATAAATTAAAATCCAAAAGCAAAACTAATATGCTTTTTCAACACATAATCTGTGTCTGTGTGCGTCCAACAAGAAATTACAGCTTGCGGCGGCAGATCATTTTAATATGTAAATGCATTACGAACGCAGAATGCGAGATGCATTATTGCATTCATATATTTTCACGTTTGCCCCTGCACTTTCAAGGTGATCAAGTAAATGGGCAGATTTATCCAAGACCCTCCAGTGGAGAATTAATTTGGATCTCCTTGATGTATTTAAACACAAAAGCCGCTGATGGAAGGTGCTCGTTTTTCATGAGAAGCTGTTTTCTTATTTGAGGGAGAGGTTGGTGTGTAGATGCTCAGGACAACAGAACGCCATTAGTAGCTATACGCAAGACATCTTCATGAGTTATTGCTGAATGAAAAGATGGAGATGAATAAATATCTGCTCTATAATATCTCAAGCATGTAATGAAGATGCGTGGGTAACTGCGAGAGATTTAACCAGCACTTTTATTGTAGGATACATGAAGGAAAGCATGATTTCAGGAGGAGTGACAGAGATTCAGGAGACAAATCTGTTTGTTTGTTTGTCGCTGTTGAACTTGTAAGAGCTTCTTTGAACAAACCATATCAGCAAATGTTTTTAACCTCTGTTAAATAGTTCAGCTTTTCACCAAAATGCCTTTATTCCATAGGCCTAATGATGCATTGATACATTTGATCAAAAAGTGACAGTACAGGCATTTATAATTTTACTAAAGATTTATATTTCAAATAAACGCTGCTCTGCTCAATCTTGAAAAACAAAAGTTTCCACAAAAATATGAAGCAGTTCAGCTGTTTTCAACATTGATAATAATCATAAATTTTTCTTGAGCAGCAAATGATTATGATTTCTGAAGGATCATGTGACTCTGCTTTTGAAATTCAGCTTTGATAATAGGAATACATTTAATTTTGACAATATATTCACATGGAAAACAGTTGTTGTGTTCATGTTTTTTAATGGTTTTAGTTTTCATTGACGGTAATAACACTGCTTTGTCTTAACGTTTTGGCTGTGAACTATCCATTACATAAGTTTTAAATCTATAATAAATCTTCCTACGTTCTATGATCATTTAAAAACTCAATATTGAGAACACATGAGAAGTCTGTTTTGATTTTGGAAATTACAAAGTGTCAGAAAGACGTTGATTAGACCATGTTGGATAAAAACGGACTACATTTGATTAATTCATGAGGTGTGTGTGTGTGTGTGTGTGTGTGTGTGTGTGTGTGTGTGAGAGAGAGAGAGAGAGAGAGAGAGAGAGAGAGAGAGAGAGAGAGAGAGTGGATCGAGTCCATCAGGTGTGTGTGTGTGTGAGAGAGAGAGAGAGAGAGAGAGGGAGAAAGAGAGAGAGAGTGGATCGAGTCCATCAGGTGTGTGTGTGTGTGTGTGTGTGTGTGTGTGTGTGTGTGTGTGTGCGCGTGTGTGTGTGTGTGTGTGTGTGTGTGTGTGTCTGGCTGTCTGTCTGTCTGTCTGTGTGTGTGTGTGTGTGTGTCTGTCCGTCTGCCCGTGTGTGCGTGTGTGTGTGTGTGTGTCTGTCTGTCTGTCTGTCTGTCTGTGTGTGCGTGCGTGCGTGCGTGCGTGTGTGTGTGTGTGTGTGTCTGTCTGTGTGTGCGTCTCTGTGTGTGTGTGTTTGCATGTGTGTGTGTCTGTCTGTGCGTCTGTGTGTGTGTGTGTGCGCGTGTGTGTGTGTGTGTGTGTGTGTGCGTGCGTGCGTGCGTGTGTGTGTGTGTGGGCCGATTTGCATGTTCAGAAGGAATGTTGTCATGATGTCCCATTCTAATGGCTTATGGCAACTCATGTACAGCTGATAACAATATTTCATAAGAGGTCAGGGCCAATAAAATGCCATTTCAGCACCGCAGAGATGAATCAATCCTGACTACAACACTCAAACACAGCAGACGAACACACACACACACACATGCAAACACGCAGTGACTGTAACACATGACGGCAGGGATGCAGTACAAACAATCCCAGCTTGTCATTAATGATGAAAGTTGTGTTGTGAAACAGCGAGGCTGGTCATTACCGCTGATAAATGGGTGAAACCAGCACTGAACTAATCTAGTGAGCCATCAGTTTAACCAATAACACATCCAATATTCCAGCCATAGAATTGAATCCCCAAACATTGTTTGAAGGGCATTAGGGAAATAACAAATGCAGTGCAATTTAGTTAAGGATTCTGGAAATGTCACGTCCTGAAAGCAATAACTCCATCAAGCCCATTGGTAATAATGAACATCTCTCATGTCTCCATTGACACATAAACGGTCACAGCGATCTGCGTTTGTAAATAGATGTGAGCGTGTGTGTGTGTGTGCCCTCCTCGAGAGAGATTAAAGATGTATGAGTGTTCAGCATGCAAAGGGTTAAGGGTTAGCTCACCTAAAACTAAATATTCTGTCATTATTTTCACATCACATTCGTGTTGTTCGAAAACCTGCATAGCGTTCTGTTCAGGAGATCTGTTGCAAAATTTTTGATTTTGTCCGATATGCGTCCTTGCCCTATGTCCTAGCCCAAGTGTACTATCTGCACTAGTTTAAATGAAGTGCTGCAATCCTGGTTCCGTTCCTGTTACGTCATTTAAGTTTATTTTTCGAATGTGAAATAGTGGCCTGTTAAAGTCCACCTGTCAATAATGTTATCCCTTAAAACTCATCTTTGATCACCAAAATTACATATTTAAATGTTTTTTCCTTGAAAAAAATGTATTCATGCCTTAAAATATCTTGAATGTAACTCAACACTGTTGCCTCATTTAGCATACGCAGTCCTATGAATATGCAAATGAGCCCCGCCTCCACTCACTCAGAGATCCACTGGTTGACTATCACACGTTGCTCTGATTGGTTACAAGATAGTTTGTGACGTCAGAAACACCAGCGATTTCAAACCGTGTCTTTGGTTGACTGCAGTTTTAAGGAGACAATACTCAGCAATGCTGTCGACTTATGAATTTACACATGGTTTATCTTAGAGCATATATTAAAAACACCACATAGACATAACATTAAAAGTTGGATTTTCACCACAAGGGGACTTTAAATTAAATGAATGCAAATAAATGTAAGGTGCTTGCACAGGCTATGCACAGATAATGCACACTTAGAATAATTTGTTAGGGAGGTGCAGAGACAAGAGGGACCCAAGAGCAGATCAATTCAAAATATAAATTATTGTCCAAAAGGTTGAAGCAAAACAAAACAAAACATAAAATAATTGGTAGCCGAGCCACCAAGTAAGAGGGCGAGGCAGAGTCGAAATCCAATGGACAGGCTGGGGTCAAAACCAGTAGCGGACCAACAGTTTCAGGTAGAAGCCAAGGCAATAGTCCAGGACGAAAGCAGGGGGTCAAAAACCAGGAGAACAAGCTGAGTTGAGATAGGGAACAGGAACTAGGCAAATAAACAACAAAACAGGATTAAATAATCAGACAAGGCTTTAAAAGATTAGAAGCAACCAAAACAAGACTTTCAGGCAAGGGGACAGTGGTGAAAAGGACAGAAACCAAGACACACTGACAGAGAACCAAAGAAAGAGAGAAGCATAAGTAGTGGAGAAAATGAGTGCAGAAATGGGAAACAGGTGTGTGAGTAATGAGAGTGAGAGCACTGATTAGAATGGGATTCAGCTGTGATGGGAGAGTGAGGTGAACTGACAATTAAGACACAAGACAAACACAGCAGAAAGGCTGAAGATCAAACCAGAGTCCTGACAGAATTGTGCTCTGCATATACACTGATGCACCTAAAAACATGTGTGTATCATGCTTTTAATAATGTTGCAAGTCAAGTCCAATGCATAGCACTAATTCTGTGACAGACTTGCTGCCTATGTTGTGTGCAACATAACAAGTGTCTTTATTCAATTAGGAAGGCAGATGCCTATTTAGAAACTAGTAAGCAAGTATTTTAATCGCATGGCTTCAGACTTGTAATATAGGGCACAAGGCTACTGTTACTGATACTTTAAGGGCTCTTTATATGTCCTTTCTAGAGCTTGACAAACATTAGAAGAGCAGCATGAACAATCTTCAGAGTTTGTATTTTTTGTGTCGCAAAATAATGAAAGTCATACAGATATAAAAAGGACAGAGTAACTAATGAATTAATGCTTTTTTATGGGTGAACTATCTCTTTAAGAGTCTAAAGCAATTCTCTCTCTCTCTCTCTCTCTCTCTCTCTCTCTCTCTCCTCTCTCTCTCTCTCTCTCTCTCTCTCTCTCTCGCTCTGTCTGTCTGTCTGTCTGTCTGTCTGTCTGTCTGTCTCTCGCTCTGTCTGTCTGTCTGTCTCTCTCTCTCTCTCTCTCTCTCTCTCTCTCTCTCTCTCTCTCTCTCTCTCTCTCTCTCTCTCTCTCTCTCTCTCTCTCTCTCTCTCTCTCTCTCTCTCTCTCTCTCTCTCTCTCTCTCTCTTCTCTCTCTCTCTCTCTCTCTCTCTCTCTCTCTCTCTCTCTCTCTCTCTCTCTCTCTCTCTCTCTCTCTCTCTCTCTCTCTCTCTCTCTCTCTCTCTCTCTCTCTCGCTCACCATCCTTATTCAACTCCAAACTGACAGTGTTTTTAATCTTTCCTCGGCTTCTCGTCTGGAGATTGGGGAAACAAAAATCGATAGCTTCTGGCAGGTGATGTGGAGGATTGTGAATTACCGCCCACTTTTCCGCAGCGCTGACGGCCGGCTGGCCTTGAGCCGGGAACACGGCGGTGTGGATGGAGGTCAGAGGTCACGACAGGAGCAGCGTGGGTAAAGTGAGGTATTTACTGCAGGCATGACTGCAATGAGAAATAACTCCTGGATGTCTGTCAGTAAGAGCTGAAATCACACAGGCTTTTCTGTGTTCTTGGTACACTTCGGTGCTCTCAATTGTATTATAAACACACACACAGGCTCTAAACCAAAACCAAGTGTTTATCAGCTGTTTTATTAATATACTGCATACTCAAATAATGGCTAAAATAGTCAATTTAAAAATCTGTATTGAATTTTTTAAAGAGGCCACATTATGCCCTTTTAAAATAAAGTCTTGATTCTGA
>NC_136886.1:33564083-33574083 GCF_949152265.1 Phoxinus phoxinus
TGTTATATCATCTTCGTCTTAAAGACACCATGACAATTATTATTTAAATATTGCAGTATTTATCGGTGCACACCATTATTATTACAGTATTTTTAAAATCACGTGTCTTGTAATCTTGAATCAGAATAACTTCCTCTTGCGGGATCTCTTCTCTTCTCTGATAAAGAGGGCGGGGCAACCTGTCACTCACATGAGATCAGCCAATAGCAAACCATGACCATCCAATGAATTCCTCACAGACAAGATCAAGCCCCGCCCACATTTGTTCTTGCTCCAGAAGCGATTCACTCGGAAATACGTCACAATAGAGAAGACGAGCGCAACTTCTGTTTCATGCCGACTTTAAAATGAGAGAGCTTTTATTTTAGTGTTACTGACTGCAACTTATCTAAATCTTAAATATGCCAATGCAATTAAAGTATCAACATTTTTTTCACTGTTTTTTTAATAATATAATTTTTAGTGCATGAACTAAAAAAATCCAGGGCAGAAGGCCTCACTGGAAAGCAAGAAGGAGGAATACAGTGCTGACGGCCGCGGAGAGCTGTGAAATATTCAGCCGCTGTGGGTGATGTGTTTGGGGGAAGGGTTGTTGTGCTTCGTCTGAACCAGGCTGGAAGGCAGAATAAATTAAAATCCAAAAGCAAAACTAATATGCTTTTTCAACACATAATCTGTGTCTGTGTGCGTCCAACAAGAAATTACAGCTTGCGGCTGCAGATCATTTTAATATGTAAATGCATTACGAACGCAGAATGCGAGATGCATTATTGCATTCATATATTTTCACGTTTGCCCCTGCACTTTCAAGGTGATCAAGTAAATGGGCAGATTTATCCAAGACCCTCCAGTGGAGAATTAATTTGGATCTCCTTGATGTATTTAAACACAAAAGCCGCTGGTGGAAGGTGCTCGTTTTTCATGAGAAGCTGTTTTCTTATTTGAGGGAGAGGTTGGTGTGTAGATGCTCAGGACAACAGAACGCCATTAGTAGCTATACGCAAGACATCTTCATGAGTTATTGCGGAATGAAAAGATGGAGATGAATAAATATCTGCTCTATAATATCTCAAGCATGTAATGAAGATGCGTGGGTAACTGCGAGAGATTTAACCAGCACTTTTATTGTAGGATACATGAAGGAAAGCATGATTTCAGGAGTGACACCAGAGATTCAGGAGACAAATCTGTTTGTTTGTTTGTCGCTGTTGAACTTGTAAGAGCTTCTTTGAACAAACCATATCAGCAAATGTTTTTAACCTCTGTTAAATAGTTCAGCTTTTCACCAAAATGCCTTTATTCCATAATGATGCATTGATAAATTTGATCAAAAAGTGACAGTACAGGCATTTATAATTTTACTAAAGATTTATATTTCAAATAAACGCTGCTCTGCTCAATCTTGAAAAACAAAAGTTTCCACAAAAATATGAAGCAGTTCAGCTGTTTTCAACATTGATAATAATCATAAATGTTTCTTGAGCAGCAAATGATTATGATTTTTGAAGGATCATGTGACTCTGCTTTTGAAATTTTGAATATATTCACATGGAAAACAGTTGTTGTGTTCATGTTTTTGAATGGTTTTAGATTTCATTAACGGTAATAACACTGCTTTGTCTTAACGTTTTGGCTGTGAACTATCCATTACATAAGTTTTAAATCTATAATAAATCTTCCTACGTTCTATGATCATTTAAAAACCCAATATTGAGAACACATGACAAGTCTGTTTTGATTTTGGAAATTACAAAGTGTCAGAAAGAAGTTGATTAGACCATGTTGGATAAAAACGGACTACATTTGATTAATTCATGAGGTGTGTGTGTGTGTGTGTGTGTGTGAGAGAGAGAGAGAGAGAGAGAGAGAGGGAGAAAGAGAGAGAGAGAGAGAGAGAGAGAGTGGATCGAGTCCATCAGGTGTGTGTGTGTGAGAGAGAGAGAGGGAGAAAGAGAGAGAGAGAGAGAGAGAGGGGGGGAAAGAGAGAGAGAGAGAGTGGATCGAGTCCATCAGGTGTGTGTGTGTGTGTGTGTGTGTGTGTGTGTGTGTGTGTGTGTGTGTGTGTCTGTGTGTGTGTGTGTGTGTGTGTGTGTGTCTGTCCGTGTGTGCGTGTGTGTGTGTGTCTGTCTGTCTGTGTGTGCGTGCGTGTGTGTGTGTGTGTGTGTGTGTGTCTGCGTCTCTGTGTGTGTGTGTGTTTGTGTGTGCGTGTCTGTCTGTGCGTCTGTGTGTGTGTGTGCGTGCGTGTCTGTCTGTCTGTCGGTCGGTCGGTCGGTCGGTCGGTCGGTCGGTCTGTCTGTCTGTCTGTCTGTGTGTGTGTGTGTGTGTGTGTGTGTGTGTGTGTGTGTGTGTGTGTGTGTGTGTGTGTGTGTGTGTGTGTGTGTGTGTGTGTGTGTGTGTGTGAGGGCCGATTTGCATGTTCAGAAGGAATGTTGTCATGATGTCCCATTCTAATGGCTTATGGCAACTCATGTACAGCTGATAACAATATTTCATAAGAGGTCAGGGCCAATAAAATGCCATTTCAGCACCGCAGAGATGAATCAATCCTGACTACAACACTCAAACACAGCAGACGAACACACACACACACATGCAAACACGCAGTGACTGTAACACATGACGGCAGGGATGCAGTACAAACAATCCCAGCTTGTCATTAATGATGAAAGTTGTGTTGTGAAACAGCGAGGCTGGTCATTACCGCTGATAAATGGGTGAAACCAGCACTGAACTAATCTAGTGAGCCATCAGTTTAACCAATAACACATCCAATATTCCAGCCATAGAATTGAATCCCCAAACATTGTTTGAAGGGCATTAGGGAAATAACAAATGCAGTGCAATTTAGTTAAGGATTCTGGAAATGTCACGTCCTGAAAGCAATAACTCCATCAAGCCCATTGGTAATAATGAACATCTCTCATGTCTCCATTGACACATAAACGGTCACAGCGATCTGCGTTTGTAAATAGATGTGAGCGTGTGTGTGTGTGTGTGCCCTCCTCGAGAGAGAGATTAAAGATTTATGAGCGTTCAGCATGCAAAGGGTTAAGGGTTAGCTCACCTAAAACTAAATATTCTGTCATTATTTTCACATCACATTCGTGTTGTTCGAAAACCTGCATAGCGTTCTTTTCAGGAGATCTGTCGCAAAATTTTTGATTTTGTCCGATATGCGTCCTTGCCCAAGGTTCTCCAGGAGTTATAAGCAATAAAAGTGTACTATCTGCACTAGTTTAAATGAAGTGCTGCAATCCTGGTTCCGTTCCTGTTACGTCATTTAAGTTTATTTTTCGAATGTGAAATAGTGGCCTGTTAAAGTCCACCTGTCAATAATGTTATCCCTTAAAACTCATCTTTGATCACCAAAATTACATATTTAAATGTTTTTTCCTTGAAAAAAATGTATTCATGCCTTAAAATAGCTTGAATGTAACTCAACACTCTTGCCTCATTTAGTATACGCAGTTCTATGAATATGCAAATGAGCCCCACCTCCACTCACTCAGAGTGTCCACTGGTTGACGATCACACGTTGATCTGATTGGTTACAAGATAGTTTGTGACGTCAGAAACACCAGCGATTTCAAACCGTGTCTTTGGTTCACTGCAGTTTTAAGGAGACAATACTCAGCAATGCTGTCGACTTATGAATTTATACATGGTTTATCTTAAAGCATATATTAAAAACACCACATAGACATAACATTAAAAGCTGGATTTTCACCACAAGGGGACTTTAAATTAAATGAATGCAAATAAATGTAAGGTGCTTGCACAGGCTATGCACAGATAATGCACACTTAGAAGAATTTGTTAGGGTGGTGCAGAGACAAGAGGGACCCAAGAGCAGATCAATTAAAAATATAATTTATTGTCCAAAAGGTTGAAGCAAAACAAAACAAAACATAAAATAATTGGTAGCCGAGCCATCAAGTAAGAGGGCGAGGCAGAGTCGAAATCCAATGGACAGGCTGGGGTCAAAACCAGTAGCGGACCAACAGTTTCAGGTAGAAGCCAAGGCAATAGTCCAGGACGAAAGCAGGGGGTCAAAAACCAGGAGAACAAGCTGAGTTGAGATAGGGAACAGGAACTAGGCAAATAAACAACAAAATAAATAATCAGACAAGGCTTTAAAAGATTAGAAGCAACCAAAACAAGACTTTCAGGCAAGGGGACAGTGGTGAAAAGGACAGAAACCAAGACACACTGACAGAGAACCAAAGAAAGAGAGAAGCATAAGTAGTGGAGAAAATGAGTGCAGAAATGGGAAACAGGTGTGTGAGTAATGAGAGTGAGAGCACTGATTAGAATGGGATTCAGCTGTGATGGTAGAGTGAGGTGAACTAACAATTAAGGCCTTGTCCACACGAACACGGGTATTTTTATAACCGTGACTTTTTTTACGCGGTTCGCCCGTTCGTCCACACGGAAGCGCAGTATCAGGTCACTGAAACCGAACATTTTTGAAAACCCCTGCCAGGGTGAGGATTTTCAGAAACGCCGGTTGCAGTGTTGTCGTGTAGACAGTAAAACCGGAGTTTTTGCCTTGCGACGTCAAAGTGTGCGCTGTTATCCGCTGTGTTTGACGTCAGATTGTGCACCGCTGACGGCTTCTGATTGGCCAACGTGGCTTTACGGTTAGGGTTATATCGCCGCCTGCTGGTGTGGATTGGTCTTGACGGCGCTTGATAGCGTGTTTTTGCGTTTTCATGTAGACGGAGATTTTTTCAAAAACGCGGGAGGAAAAACTCCGGTTATAAAAATACCCGTGTCCGTGTGGACATGGCCTAAGACACAAGACAAACACAGCAGAAAGGCTGAAGATCAAACCAGAGTCCTGACAGAATTGTGCTCTGCATATACACTGATGCACCTAAAAACATGTGTGTATCACGCTTTTAATACTGTTGCAAATCAAGTCCAATGCATAGCACTAATTCTGTGACAGACTTGCTGCCTATGTAGTGTGCAACATAACAAGTGTCTTTATTCAATTAGGAAGGCAGATGCCTATTTAGAAACTAGTAAGCAAGTATTTTAATCGCATGGCTTCAGACTTGTAATATAGGGCACAAGGCTACTGTTACTGATACTTTAAGGGCTCTTTATATGTCCTTTCTAGAGCTTGACAAACATTAGAAGAGCAGCATGAACAATCTTCAGAGTTTGTATTTTTTTGTGTCGCAAAATAATGAAAGTCATGCAGATATAAAAAGGACAGAGTAACTAATGAATTAATGCTTTTTTTGGGTGAACTATCTCTTTAAGAGTCTAAAGCAATTCTCTCTCTCTCTCTCTCTCTCTCTCTCTCTCTCTCTCTCTCTCTCTCTCTCTCTCTCTCTCCCTCTCTCTCTCTCTCTCTCTCTCTCTCTCTCTCTGTCTCTCTCTCTCTCTCTCTCTCTCTCTCTCGCTCACCATCCTTATTCAACTCCAAACTGACAGTGTTTTTAATCTTTCCTCGGCTTCTCGTCTGGAGATTGGGGAAACAAAAATCGATAGCTTCTGGCAGGTGATGTGGAGGATTGTGAATTACCGCCCACTTTTCCGCAGCGCTGACGGCCGGCTGGCCTTGAGCCGGGAACACGGCGGTGTGGATGGAGGTCAGAGGTCACGACAGGAGCAGCGTGGGTAAAGTGAGGTATTTACTGCAGGCATGACTGCAATGAGAAATAACTCCTGAATGTCTGTCAGTAAGAGGCTGAAATCACACAGGCTTTTCTGTGTTCTTGGTACACTTCGGTGCTCTCAATTGTATTATAAACACACACACACACACAGGCTCTGATCCAAAACCAAGTGTCTATCAGCTGTTTTATTAATATACTGCATACACAAATATTGGCTAAAATAGTCAATTAAAAAATCTGTATTGAATTTTTTAAAGAGGCCATAATTAGGGGCCCTTTTAAAATAAAGTCTTGATTCTGTTTTTGGGCTCTACTAGAATAGTTTTCATGGTTAAATGTTCATTATTTTCTCATATTCTCCATTATTGCGGCTCCTCTCTTCCCAGTCTGTCAGTAACGCTCTGTTTACTTCCTGTCTCTATGAAGCCCCTCCTTCTGAAAAGCACAATGTGCTCTGATTGGTCGACTGGATCAGTGTGTTGTGATTGGTCGAGCGCTTCGAGTGTGTTTGGGAAATGTCCCGCTCTTACCATAACCGCCAGTTTCAACACACTACTAACTAACTCAACCAGGCCCCGCCCCTTTATTCTGCATATTAATTATTTAAATGAGGAATATTGTGACGTGTTCATTCCCGGAAGAAACTCAAGACTACAATGGAGGCATTTCAGGAGTTCAGAAACACTGACACTGATATAGAGAATAACTCAGAGCTTGTTCATGCTCAAACAGAAACATTACACACTTAAGAAAGATGAACATGGAAAAAAGCATAACAAGTCCTCTTTAAAACATGTATTATAAAATTATTATAATTTAGTTTTTATTATATCACAATATCATATTTTATTATTGCACACATAATCAAATTTTATTTAACATTTAATGTGAATTGTGATGCATTCTGTATAGGACATGTTACCTATTACATTGAATCATGTTTGTGTTGCCTTAAAAGGCTGTGTGTGTGTGTGTGTGTGTGTGCGTGTGCGTGTGCGTGTGCGTGTGCGTGTGCGTGTGCGTGTGCGTTTGCGTTTGCGTTTGCTTGCCAGCCAGGACTACAAATCCTGCAAGAGCACACAGTGATGCTCCAGCGTGTCATTACCGTTTAATCACACACACCACTGACGTGTGTTTCAATCCGTCCTGCCCACTACACGAACAACACCAGCCCGCCCCTGTAAATCCACTCACATCACACACAGACACACACACTTCATCACACATCTCTCCAATGGAAAATCGTGATTGCAATTAGGAGTCGTTGATCAATATTAACTATTGATGCTCTAAAAACTTTCATTTCAGATTAGTAAACGGACCTGCATATAAAAAGTAATTGAATGGATTAAAAGCCATTGTAAAATAGCTGATCAGTTTTTACTGAACATGCAAAAGTTCATTTATTTCAGTAATTCAACTTAAAAGGTGAAACTAATATATTATATAAACTCATTACATGCAAAGTGAGATATTTCAAGCCTTTATTTGTTATAATTTTAATGATTATGGGAATTTGGGGTTTTCATAAGCTGTAAGCCATAATCATCAAAATTCTAACAAATAAAGGCTTGAAATATCTCACTTTGTATGTAATGAGTCTATATAATATATCTCTACTAATATGTATGTATAATTTCTCTGAGTTTCACCTTTTAAGTTGAATTACTGAAATAAATTAACTTTTGCACGATATTCTCATTTCCCAAGTTTCACCTGTATAAATATATGTATATAGTTGTTGGGGATTCTTCCTATTGAAATGTGGCATAATGTGTGACCCTCAACAGTAACTTAATGCTACTCCAGACAGTCATGTAGTGTAAAGAACAGTGATCCGACAACTTTAAAAATCACACAGCATAAGAGGGATAAAGGCCGTGTGCTTCACAGAAGAATAACTCTTAGTTGTGTTAAAAGCAAAATCACAAAAATTGAGCTTTGCAAAAGTATTCGAATCCTTTAAAAATCATCTCTAAATTACAAGACGGACATAAAACTGTTGTTCTCAGTTATATTTTTGTCACAGCACAATATATAGTTGTTCATAAAAGTGGCCAAACCAAATCAAATCCATTAACTGTCTAAAAATACCAGTCTCTATATTTAACTTCTCTTTAATCGAGTTTCCCATCTCAGAGTCGAGCTGCTGAATACCTGCACATTACTGCAAACAATGAGCCGCTGTGTCAAAACTGCCCAACACACACCAAATCTGTAATGTTTCTCTAGTCTAAAGTCTCTTCAGGACACACAGTATTAGGATGAGCACATATCTTGAAACATATCTCTGAGAGCATCAGCCGTATATTTCTTCTGCTCTTTCTCTGAGTCAAGCTCTCTGGAGGTTCCTTCTCCATCAATAGCATCCTCGTGCATACGTTCCCTCTGCAAATATCATCAGAAACTGTCCCGTAAGATCTGTCGATGCAAGAACATCTTACTCGGTTAAGTATCTGTCTTGGCTCAGATCCATCTTTTCTCAGGCCAGAATATGGCTTGATTAATTTGTGTTTGAGGGATCTGATCGATAGGTGTGCGGTCAGCTGCCAATACCGCGCTGACTGAGTAATTAGCCAATGGGCTTCTGCGATCGTTGGCAGAGCCGACAGCCAGAACAGAGTCCCGCCCACACTGGGACCGCTCTTCCAATAAAGCAATGGAAATCATGTGGAAATGCAAATACAAGAACGACTCTGCTAGACAAAATAACCATCATAGACTATATTCAGAGTAAGGGCTGAACAATATGAGGTTGTGTGGGTGAAAACTGATTTTTTGTTTGAGGGATTTCACTTCTGAATGCTAATTCATTACATGTAAAAAAAAAAAAAACATCATAAACAACATGAAATCAAAATGGCTTCTCAAGCAATCATATTTGAGGACCGTAATCAACTGTTGCATGATTTGCAATAAAGTGCAGCTTATATACTATACTATACTATACTATACACCAGTACCACTGGATTTAGGGCTGGGTATCGATTCTGATGTTCCAATTTGATTCGATTTCGATTCGCAAGCTCTGAATTCGATTCGATTTCAATTCCGATTCTAAATTCTATTTCGATTCTCCGTTCGACTCAATGAATATAGATTTAATACAAATCCTATATTTATTTATTTTTAAACGGTGAACATAAGTTTACGAGTGGTTAATTAATAAAAAGAAATGGAGCCACAAACCTGTATATTAAACTCTTTTTATTTTAGGTACTCTTGGGTACATTAAAACCCACCTTCAAATGCATACAATCAATAGACAGGATTTTGATGCAAGATGAAAAATTGATGCTGAAAATTAGACAAGTCAGAATAGTCGCATGCCTTGATCAATCAGGATCTGGTTATTTTATGTTTAAGAGAAAACTAACATAAAACCTCACAGCATTATCTGTAACATGGAGTCTGCAAGCCCATGAACACTGTAAAACTAATACTGGCTTTTGGGTGATGGGTATAAATAAATATGGAAAAAAATTCCGTATTTCGATTCCAAAAAAATAGATTTTTGGCCTTTGAGAATCGATTTTGAATCGACCACATTTTAAAAATCGATTAATCGAAAAATCGATTTTTTTGTCCAGCCCTAATTAAAAACATTATTACAAGCTTACCGTTTTGAATCGAGCTAAGGCAAGCAGAGAGTTTTGCTCAAAAAACTAATTTTGGGATCATTTTTAACCCCAAAAAAGTTACGGACTGGAGCTTTATAAAGCAAAGAATATTGTATTAGACTGACCGATAATAGCATCTTGATTTCAATCATTTTCTGCTCTAGAAGTCACAAAAGATCCATTATGGCCTTTAATTTGAGTCACAAAGAGCAAATTGAAACTTTGCCTCTTGTTTTCCTGCTCGATTTTCTCCAATTGTCACAAAATCGATGGAGCTGCCTGTGTCCTCAACAAACCCAACAAGCGACCGCAGGCGTTTCATACACAACCTGCTGAGCAAAGTACGACGGTTAAGTGATGGGAAAACACACACTGCGATGGTACAGAATCCATGTGTGTGTTCATATCGGTGGATATTTGGTCTGTATACAACTGACCGATTTTTCTTTAAAATATTCCCGAGGCGAGCAGAGACGCTGTAGCGCAGTCACGTCAGGCTTCTCCATTCAGAATTTAATTACAGTAAGAACGCATTTTAAATTCCAATTCAATTTATAAATGAATTTCTGAAAATGATGCTGAATTGAAATTTGAATTTGAATAAATAAAAATTTAAATAAATTCATATCGTTGTAATTTTAACTAGAAAAACAAGACACACTTTAAATGTTGACTTGACAAAACCATGGATGGATGGATGGATGGATGGATGGATGGATGGATGGATGGATGGATGGATGGATAAATGAT
>NC_136886.1:33576583-33598318 GCF_949152265.1 Phoxinus phoxinus
GATGGATGATGGATGGATGGATGGATGGATGGATGATAGATGGATGATAGATGGATGGATGGATGGATGGATGATGGATGGATGGATGGATGGACGGATGATAGATAGATAGATAGATAGATAGATAGATAGATAGATAGATAGACAGACAGACAGATGATCAGTTTGAGGATGTTTGCTCAGTACACTGGCAGCTGTGGTGTGTGTGTGTGTGTGTGTGTGTGTGTGTGTGTGTGTGTGTGTGTGTGTGTGTGTGTGTGTTACTGTAAGCAGTGATTTGTGTAATAAATGTAATTTGTGCTCATCGGCTCTGGGCGACGGGACGCTCCTCAGCTTCGGCTCACTCTGCCTCTCATTACACACACTCGCATCGCAACGCTTTCTGAAAATGAGCCACAGCAATTAGCGCAGGATTAATTGGAGTCTTTATCTCATTAGCGGCGATGAGATGTGAGCGTGATTAGGTTTGTGTAGCCTGCCGTTAGTTTAAGCGGAATGCAGTAATTGGTGTCATTATTATGGGCTGTTTAGCGTGCTGTGGGCCTCGTAAACCCCAGCGGCGTGTGGCTGGCCTGGGTTTGGTTAACCTTGAGGAAGAGTCCCGTGAACCGGCAGCGATTAACCCCACCAACACCCCTCGCCAACATAAACACATTAGCATGGAGCAACCTGCGTCTGTGAACACAACTGGTTTCTGTCCCGCCTTCCCATAAACAAACATTTACCAGTTCTAGCTGGAGAATACAGGGGCATCCATTTGTCCCAGTAGGAACTTTTATTTTAATTTGGAAGTTAGTTGCGACTGGGAAACTCAGAATGCAATATGGCTCCTCAACACACACACAAACAGTAGTATATAGTTTATTAGCACTTCTGTGTGGCGAGCAAACACTGTATGAACAGTCTCTACAACACAGTCTCTTGCATGTTTCGCGAGCTCCTGGTTAATTTGCACACAAAGAGCGTTTGTGCTCCACTATAAACACCCGCTTCACCCCATTAAACTTAATGTCACGACTTTGCAGTATAAAAACACTCTTCACTCTCTCTCCGGTGAGGAGACTCCTCTTTATGACAGCTTGTGAGGATCTCCGTTAAGAAGAAGAGAAAGCCACAGTCATATAAACTGCAGGAGAAACACAAAGCCATTAATCCTGCGCTGGACGAGCTTCTTTGTCTCCTCTAAGGGGGACCATCAAGTTTTATATTCTCGTAACTATTTCAGCCCCCTTAGAGTTAACAACTGGACACTGACTAAATGGCAGCGGTTAAACGAGAGCCCTGAGGGTTTCCTGACGAATCTCCGCAGTTCTGCAGCACAACAACAGAATAATCCAGGCCTCTAAAACAGGCTTTTGCTGGCTCTCTCCCTGGCGTCCGTCGGCACGCAGATTTACCGCGTCTGCAGGGGTCAATAGGCCCTGAAGGACTCGCTCCAGGATATTACACAATGGCCGAGGGAACCGTGTGTGTGTGTGTGTGTGTGTGTGTGTGCTGACAGGCATCCGTCTCGTCTGGTGTTCACACAGAGCCGTTCCTTTGTCTCGGAGCAGAGGTACAGTAGTCTTGCTGGTGGGAATTCATGGGAATTGTGCAGCAGGAGTTCATAGAGATCCTCATTAGTTTTTGCCCTTTAGAAGTGTTAGCGTGAGTGATTTTAAAGTGTGAAGTATTTTTTTTGGTGTGTGTGTGTGTGGCAGAAACAATATATAGTTTGAGTCGGTAAGATTGCAGAAAATATTTAAGAAAATCTCTTTTGCTCACCAAGGCAAGGTGACATTTATTTGAGTAACAAAAAAACTGTAATATTGTGAAATATTATTACAATTTAAAAAAACTGTTTTCTATGTTGAATATATGGTTAAAATGTCATTTATTCCTGTGATCAGAGCTGAATTTTCAGCATCATTACTCCAGTCTTCAGTGTCACATGATCCTTCAGAAATCAGTATAATATATATTTTAAAAAATTCTGCTGATTTAATTTTAATTTGCTGCTCAAGAAACATTTCTGATTATTATCAATGTTGAAAACAGTTGCGCTGGTTAATATTTTTGTGGAGACTGTGATGCATTTTTACAAGATATTTTGATGAATAGAAAGTTCAAAAGAAAAATATTTATTTGAAATCAACATATTTAACATTATAAATCTATGCACTGTCACTTTTGATCCATTTAATGCATCCTCGCTGAATAAAAGTATATATAGTGCATATATAATGCTAAATGCAAAAAATAACTAACTTAATTAAATGCATGCTTGCTTACTGCCAAATTACTACAGTTACTACAGTAAAATTGGTAATTTAGTATTAGGCACTACAAAAAAATGAAGAACTGGCATCATAGCAATTTGCTAGAATCATTGTATGCCTTTGATTTGAATCACTTCCATGCACGAGGGTCTCAGACCCCTAAACAACACATTCTGCGCTTCAATCCGCACTCACGTTTTCTTTTTATTAATGTAATTGATCATTTTAGCAGGGGCTGTGGTCACCATTCTGACAGGGAGACGCTTTGTGGAGCACGGCATTGATCACATGTACACGATGCTACAAGATCTAGCAGAAATATTCATGTCAGCGGCCAGCTAGTCGAGAGCAGCGGCAGAAACACAAACCGAGAACTGTGAGAATGAGAAGTTGAGAAAGAGAACTTTAGTGATGCTTATAGAATCCAGTCTTTGCTTGTGAAGTCTCATCTCTGTCGCTCTCTGCGTCTTCCTTTCTCATTTATTCAAAGACACAAAGCCATGCGAAAGCACTCAAAAGCATATGCACACACACACACACAAATGCATGTTAACACACTATACTGTCACAAACACACATTTAGCTTTGATTTCGGCCCTCATCTCGTCTACCAGCGCTCTTCTCACAATCTCACACTATTTCACTGCTTTCTGCTCTTCTCACACACTCTATTTATCTATTATTTATAAAGAGGAATCGAGCTTGGCCACAGCCTCGTACATGTAGAACAGCCTGCAGTTTCTTTACATTTATTTCTATTATTTATGCCATGCAGCAACTGTCTGAATAATTCTGGCTGTAAATACTGGAACATTTTATAATAAACAAAATCATACTTTGTGATGTAGCGTATTGAATAGAATACATGCACAAAAAACAATGCATTTGAAATGCAAGCGCAGTGAATAATGGAGTGTCTCTCTAAAGGCTCGCCTGGCCCTCGGGCCGCCCGTCACTCTACACATGTGAATCATGCAAATGTCAAGAGCAAAGGTCATCAAGGCAATAGGACTGAGAACACACACACCAGTAAGATTAAAAGACAACATCAGACTGAAAAGAAGACACACGTATGAAGAGGGTTCACATCCGACTTTTGACATTTTGTTACATTTCTCTACTCAGTTACATATTTAAAATAGACACTATTCAAACATTCGAGAGTTACTCTGAAACTTGCATCGGGTAAACTCAAGGAAGCAAATAAAACCCCCAATAATGACTATTCCAATAAGCCAGATCTTCATACTTTATCATCGCAATTCATTTCAGGATTCAATTCACAGGTGTAATTAAATGAAATGCACAGGAGATATCAGAATGACACCTAATAATAATAATAGATTTAATATAGCCCATTATGCTATTGTGATCCACTGTCCCTTATACACTGGAGAAGCCATTGAGTGGCCCCTATATAAGACGTGATTAAATTACTGTTAATGGGCTGCTATTTTTACACCCGACACACTTAAACCCTCTCCGCCTTCTGGATGCAGATCTGTGAGCGTCAGTGGCAGGTTTCATGGTCACAGATTCAGAGAAAGATGAGAGAAATTCATATGGAGACGTTATACAGATGGAGACGGTCACACAGGTTTGAGCAGGGGCAACATTTTTATTATTTATTTATTTATTTATTTATTTATAATTATATATTTTATACAATATAAGTGTTGGGTTTGTGTCTTTTTTTTTTCTTTTTTTTTTTGATCAAGTAATATTTTAGTAATATTGTGAAATATTATTACCAGCATCATTACTCCAGTCTTCAGTGTCACATGATCTTTCAGAAATCATTATAATATGATGATTTGCTGCTCAAGAAACATTTCTGGTGATTATCAATGTTGAGAACAGTTGCGCTGATTCATATTTTTGTGGAAACTGTGACACATATTTTTCTCAATTCTTTGATGAATAGAAAGTTCAAAATGTATTTACTTTACTGTCAGTTTTGACCAATTTAATGTGTCCTTGCTGGATAAAATTATTGATTTAAAAAATATATATATCAGATACCATTTGGCAGCAGTAAATCGTAACCCTATACTTTTTTGTAGCACTTTTTTTTTTCTTCAAATAAATCTCTCAGCCTGCCTGACTTTTCACTCTCTTTATAATTCAGATCATTTGTGGATAAAGCGATTAAACGGTGGGGATCTTCATGTTGTCTGATGGAAAGAAACCCTGAAATATTTAGCCCCCCACCCCATTAAAATATCACAGTTCTTATTGAGTCTAACATGCGTTCACTCAATTTGAGAGATGATTATCTTCATCCGCGGTTTGCCATCAGAACGAGTTCTCCCATGTCATAAAATAAGCCAAATCACACACTGCTGCTCCTGTTGAGATGGTGTGATGACTGCGGGTGAGATGAACGGCTTCTGACACACACACAGCCAGACCTACTGCTGCAAACATCTTCTGCTTGTTGCTTCACAGTGAATATCTGTAACTCTCTCTGCCGTGATGTTAACGATTGAGAGTTCATGCTGTGCGGCACAATCTATAACCACGATTCCTGCTAGGTTTTGCTTGTGGTGAACTACCATTCAATAACAAGCTTTGAGCTTGTATGTGGGTGTTTCTTGGACTTTTATGTCAGACGGTAGAGGGTAGTTTTTTATAGACAAACAAATTATAGACTTTACCTGAAGGTGAAAATAAATCTTGTAAACTTTTTATTGCCTTGCCTTTTATGTTTGGATTTTATTGCTTACTCTACCCTGTCCCAGACTTTCAAACTCAAAATATCAAAATTCGTCATAAAAATATGAATTAATATTCATATTACACAGATTATGATAATGTATACAAAAGGTAAAATAAACTATTTTAATCATTATAAATGTTTTATATAAATGTTTACACAAACTAAACAAGCATAATTTTCTTCACAACCAACAATTTGCCCCTAATAAAGTTTTATGTCCATAAATAGCAGAGGGCCTAACACAGAGCCTTGTGGCACTCCGTAATTTACCAACATTATCTTATTGTCCATTTAAATAGACAAAATGGTAACGGTCTAATGTATATTACATTTATTCAAAATATGTGGACATTTAATATTGATTTGAGCTGATACTATCTTATAATCTTCTTACTTACCTCATAAAGCTTCCGGTAAGAAAGAATATAAAAAATCTGACAAAAAGAACAGAATTCAAATGTGATGCATGTATGTCAATAACTGTACGTAAAAAATGTTTTAAGGAATTTATTTTAGTTTATAAAAAAATCCACAGGACTAAATAGTTGAAGAAACACCCGTAGACGGTCAAAGAGGGAGTGTAATGCTAGTATGTCAAACTTCTAGATCTCAACAACATGAGTTTTCATCTTCCAAACTTGATCCACGACAGCTTGCGAGCCAGAGGAAAGGTACGGTACACTTCAGCAGCTATGAGCGTCTTTCCAACAGATGGATCAAAGATGTGTAGTACACAGAAAATCTGGAGATCTTAATAATTCAGCAACTTCTTGTGTGACATGGAGTGTAGTTCAGCTCTCTCTCAAACAGGGCACATATGGAGAAGCAGACGCGCCTCTCGCAGAAAAACGCTAAACTAACAGGAGAAGTCCCCAAAGAGAGGAGAGCGAAAGCGAGAGAGGTAAGGATGGACAGAATGCGACTCAACCCCCTTGAGGCCATGCGAGACTTCTACTTTAGCATGTGAGTGTGTGTGTGTGCAGATGTGAACAGCTTGATACTGTGCACCAAATGCTGTAGGGAGAAATTCCTCCTGTTTCGCACGTTAATTTGTGCCGAAATTAGCCACCAGACTGAAATCTGCCATTCTTCAGATGATTGATTAAACTCACAAAGTTTATCAACTTCACTCTCTACACAGATATAGAAACTAACCTGGTTTATGGCCCGTTCACACCAAAAGCGATAACTATATTAGTGTCCACATCAATTCAATTCACATTTATTTGTATAGCGCTTTTCACAATACATATCGTTTCAAAGCAGCTTTAGTCTACATTAAAATTTAGAGTGAAATTGGATTTGGTGTAAAGGTTTTTGGTCCAATAAGTAATACCTCAGTCTTATCCGAATTTAAGAGAGAATTGCTGGTCATCCAATATTTTATATCTTCAACACACTCTGTCAACTTGGATACTTTAGGGATTTTATCTGGTTGTGATGAAATATATAACTGAGTATCATCGGCATAACAGTGGAAACTAATTCCATGTTTTCTTATAATATTACCAGGTTGCAGCATATTGAAAATAACAGAGGGCCTAACACAGAGCCTTGTGGCACTCCATAATTTACCGAAGTTATTTTTGATGTTTCCTCGTTTAAATAGACAAAATGGTTACGGTCTTATATATTTAAAATATGTGGATAATATTGATTTTAGCTGAAACTATCTTATACCTCATAAAGCTTCCGCTAAGAAAAGAATACCATCACAATGTACAAAATTAGTATAGCATATTACAGTACTGAAGTCCTCTGAGGTAATTTTTGCTACAATCGATTTGTGATGCGTTTGTATAAAACACAGAAGAGTGAGTCTGCGGTGGGAAAATACGAGACACATAATTGTAGAAGTACAACATTTTCAGTTACTCGTATGAGTGTTGCCAGCAAAAGTTAGGAAATGTAAGATCTCGGGATGGTGCGATTAACCAATCAGAATAAAGTATTCAAAAGAGCTGTTCAGTAAATAATTAATATGAAATATTTAGATCAGTATCCAAATAATAAGATTTATTTTACCAAGTAGTGCAGGTTTATCCAGTTTACTAATGAAACCTGAGCAACTTAGCCATAGTTTACCTTTGTTTTTAAAGCAATATTTTATAGCAATATTTGTAATATAACAGAGAAAGACTTTATTAATAATAAAAGGTATGGTGCAGAGTGGCTGACACACCATCAAACATGGCAAAATAACCCATTGCAGTTTATTGCTTTCATAAAATTGTGGTGTATTAATACAGTTTTTTTCAGTCGCTAACAAGCGTTTGTCCAGCCAGTTGTCACATTTTCAAAACTCTAAACACAATTAGCACAGCATCGGTCTTTTGTGGCCATACCATTCACACATTTCATGTCGTTTTCAAACAATATGCAGTCAGTGAACACATTTCCATAATGCTTACATTTTCTTAACAGACAAGCTATACCTCCCAACAAAACTATGGATTGTTTTTGTAGTATTTACGAATGTTAACACACAACATCCCACAATAGCAAAAACAATATTCCAAACCTTAGATACAGTATAAAAACCTCTGCATCTGCAATGATCAGTTCAAAAACAATATATCTCAGCTGATAACAAACAAACAATTGAATAATTGACACAGAGCTTATTTATGTTGGGTAAATTGGGCCAACCACAGCTGATTCCAGTCTGGCTTAGACTGGCTTAGAGTGGCAGGGGTTATTTTTTTCTATTACATTGACACTTATACAGTAAAAGAAGGACTGTGAGGAGTGATGTTTTTGGAAACAGAAACAGAAAAAGACAAACACTGTAATGTCTGGAAGAGGAAGAGTAAGAGCAAGGGGCCCAGTGAGAAGAGCAGGCCCAGTGAGAGATGCAGTGAGAGATGCAGTGAGAGATGCAGTGAGAGATGCAGTGATAGATGCAGTGATAGATGCAGTGAGAGATGCAGTGAGAGATGCAGTGAGAGATGTAGTGAGAGGTGCAGTGAGCCAGTGGACCCTATAATACCGAGCGCATCCTTGCCTTTCTCAATGATCTCCACCAGCGCCTGGGTCCAGAGCAGGATCAGGAGGGTGAAAACATGAGGACCTTTGTAATTACCTGGGACAATGTGGCTTTCCATCATTCGCAAGCAATAACAACATGGTTTGAAGTCCACCCAAGACTGGTAAGTCTCTTCCTTCCACCCTATTCACCTTTCCTCAACCCCAGAGAGGAGTTATTTTCTGCATGGAGGTGGACGGTTTATGACCATCAACCACATGACCAGATGTCCAGATGTTGAAGCCATGGATGCTGGTGCAGGGACATCACAGTTCATGATTGCCAAGGGTGGATCCAACATACCAAGTGGTTTTATCCCAGGTGCATTGCCTTGGATAATATCAGATGTGATGTTGATGAAAACATGTGGCCTAACCCTGAAGATCGCAGAGATTAGATACAGTAATTTTGTGCTTTTTGCTGTTTTTTTTTTTTTTTTGTTCAGAATGCTCTTATGTGTTTCATGGATATTTTGTTCACTGTAAGCAATACTGTAAAACTTTTTCTGTTCTATCATACCGTGTTTCTACTGTACCTCCTGTAGTAAAGAGTAAAAGGAAAAAAACTGATTTGCTTTTTACTGGAATGCTTTTGAATGAGAACATTACTGTACATGTGGACATACAGTTCCCAACCAAGACATTTAGTGTAAAAACGGTGGATTGCATGGTTTGCATGCAAATACCTGTAAAACTGAAACATAAAAGTCTATGCAGTTTTTGTAATGTCAAGAATAGCCAGTATTCTGAAACCTGGTGTACTTTGATTGACTGCATGTACCTTGTGAAAAGAAATCAAGTGTTATTCTTTGACAGAATAATTTCATTTTGAGTCAGATTTTCAGTGTTTTGGTAAAGTTAGTGTGTGCAGAGAAAGATGTGTTCTATTTTGAAATGAAGAGTTAGTATATATTTAACAAAATGTGTTTTTGAGAAGAAAATTAACCATTTGGCCAATTGTGTTTTGTAGGTGTGAGTCTGTGTTAAGAGTTTAGAAAAAATATCTGAAGTATGGGTAAGCGCTTGTTAGCGATTGAAAAAAACTGTAAATAATAAAATATTTTGTTAAAAAATAAAACAATTCTGCTAAGTAATATACTTCTGTAAGCTGTGGTTAATGGCTCATATAGCAACTTGGTGTATTAATATAGAATTTAACTGATGTTCACAGATGTGTGCATATTGATTATTCTTCAAAATGATCTCATCCAATCAGAACTTAGAGCCAAAAACAGAATGTTTCCTGTTGCATCTCATTTAAATGTTATTCAGCATCTGCATTCCTGTTTCTGCTGTCGATCGATTGTGTTGGGACACAGTGAGATTTCTCAACTCTAGTTGGCATGAATCTTTCAAACCTGTGCCACTGACACACACAAACACAAACACAAACACAAACACACAGCAATGTCTTCAGGCTGAGCTAGTTAGGTGGGCTGCTTTCTCAGTCGCATGGTCTGTCCTCGGGCACACACACACTTAGTGTTTAACAGTGGAGCTGGTGGAGTGAGAGACTGTCTCATTACCGGTGCACACACACATACACACAAACCCCATTGACTGAGCTAACAAGGTTTTCTATTTCCTACCTCTAAACACTTTTATATTTTCATTAGTGTGTTTTTATCTGGTCCCCACGAAGATAACCACACAAACATATCATGCCATATATTATGGTTCGGGCCACTCAGTGACTTCTGTTCAGGGTTGCCAGGTCTGCGTATAACAAAACCCAAAGGCCAATCAAAAACAGTCCAAAACAAGCCCAATGACCATATTAAACTCAACATATGTCACTCCCATACTTAAAGTACAGATTTTACAGTCACTGTTATGCATTATACACAATTTCAACTTGAAAATCACTAGTAATCATAAACAGTCTGTCATCAAAGTCCCCCTGTGGTGAAAATCAGGCTTTTAATGTTGTCTATGTGGTGTTTTTAATATGCTTTAAGTCAAACCATGTGTAAAGTCATAAGTGGACAGCATTGCTGAGTATTTTCTCCTTAAAACTGCAGTGAACCAAAGACAGTCTCAAAAACACAGTTTGAAATCGCTGGTGTTTCTGACGTCACACACTACCTTGTAACCAATCAGATCAACGTGTGATCGTCAACCAGTGGATCTCTGAGTGAGTGAGTGAGTGAGTGAGTGGAGGCGGGGCTCATTTGCATATTCACAGAACCACATATACTAGAGAGGCAACAGTGTCGAGTTACATTCAAGATATTTTAAGGCATGAAGATTTTTTTTTCAAGGAAAAAACTTTTCAATATGTCATTTTGGTGATCAAAGGTGAGTTTTAACGCATAAACTTATTGACAACAGGGGGACTTTAAGTCTATTATTATAGACAAAGACTAACTGTCAAGACTTTTGGTAAGTGAAATAAAACATTATTTAGTTTAATTTACAAAGTAAGTTTTCCAGGTTTGACTATTTTTGTGTGAACCAAATGTCTAAATGAGACTGATGTGATGTGATGTGATGGATAAATCCTCTCTCTGCTCATGTGCGATGGAACCGTAGTTTGGGCCGCTCTAGAAATCGAGTGGACATCAGAAAGGTCAAAGATTTAGATTTGCCCCGTTCCCTTTTCCTCAGGCTCCATCATATCACTGATCATATAGGTCAGATCCAGAGATTTTTCACGCTTATTTAGCTTGATCTGCTCAATCAAACTCTCTCCCCAACAGCTACACCACAATCGTGTTATATTTTGTGCTGTTTTCGGAAAGCTCCCAGACATTTTTTTTTTCATTCATAACACAGTTGATCTGATACAACTTTGTCTTTAAAAAAAAAATGTTTTCTTTAAACTAGTTAAGCTACTAAATGAATGTGAATACCCAGCAAACATCGGTCCAATGGCAACGTCATGTCCCTGACCAAAAATATTCGCGGTAGGACAGCATAAATTGGATAACGTCAAAAATGTCCATTCAACTTTGATTTTGGGACTATTTTTCAACCATGACGGGACATGTCGGACTCGGAGGGATGTCTTTTCAACGGTCATTAAACGGCCAAATGTTTGCTGGGTAGCAGCTCAGATCATTTGGTCTTGGAACATTTTTAGAGTTGTTGAATATAGTTTCTTGGAAAATCTGAGCACAGCTTGAGACACTTTCTCCTTTTAAACTTCTTTTTGGAGAACCTTAAACAGAAGTTGCGCTAATCTTTTCTTCTCTATTGTGACGTAGCCTACATACAGTCGTCATCCAGTCATAGTTGGGGCGTGGGCGAGGGTGGAGTCGGCGGGAGGGAAAACACAGCAAACATCGTGTGTATTTGAATGACAAAAATCTCGTATTGCGAGTCATTGACACCTGCTGACCAGCAAAGGTACATTGCAAAATTAACTGCAATAGGTTATGATTGCCATTATTTAATTAAAAACTGGGTCAATGACCAACCAAATGGCCGGAGGTGTCGTTTCCAGACATATTTTGTTATCTGGTTGAATCTCCAGGTAACGTAATGGCATGTAGCTGTAGCGGTAGCCTATAACTCAATCAACTTTCGTATGTTGCATACTAACTCCATAAAACCTTGTCACTTGTACGTATGCTTCACTCCAAACTATTAATCCTTTTGTAAAACGGTGATCAGTAGTACGAAGTTGCCGAGGGACTGTGCTGACAGTTATCTCAGACTGCAGTCTTGAGTATTGAGTGTAGACCTCGAACTACTCCATAGGTTCACGGCTCGCGTCATTACGTAGCGATTGGCCTCCTTTCTGGTTTTGTGTGTTTATTAGGAAGGATGTAGAACTTCAATTAATAATTTGTTTGTTTATTGGCGGTACAGAAAACGACACAGAAACTCTTCGGCATGATTGTCCCGTGTATTTCAATTAGCGCCAAGGCAATGTTTTCCCCCACGGGCTAAATTCACATCACGTGACGGGGCGTTCCCGGGGGCGTTCCCAGACCAACGGTCTGTGTGTACCCGAGTGAAACGCTTCTTGAACAAGAACAAATGTGGGCGGGGCTTGATTTTGTCTGTGAGGAATTGATTGGACGGTCGTGGTTTGCTATTGGTGTCATGTGAGTGACAGGTGAGGAAAGCTATTCCTAAATTTTTCTCATTGAATATCCTGTTTCCTTTGGAAATGCTTCATATTAAAGAATTAATGCATTGCGAATGCCGTTTCACATTGATTATAATGTCATTGCTGTCAAAGAGAAATGATCGAGATATTAAAGGGATTTAATTTGTGATTTGTCCTTTCTTTATTGTTTCATGCATTGGATTTTGCAGAGCTGCCCCTCTGTTTCAGTTTAATGCCACGGCAGCAATGCAACATCCAGCACTGGCGCCGCCTGGTACACACACACACACACACACACACACACACACCGATCTACGGTAGAGTCTCTGGCGAACGCTCTCGCTGGCGTGACACAGTCATGTTCTAGTGTTTTATTTACTGCTCCTCGCCGAGCACGACACACACATACATCACTTTCACATCTGCTGACATCTCTGTGACTGACAGGAGCGTTTGATAAGACACGCATTTCTCCATTTCAGTGTGTGAGCTGATGACTGTGAGAGAGAACACGTGTCGAGTTAATACTATCCTGCACCGCTGCACAGTAATACTCTCTGATCGCAGAGACGAGGCCAATGTCTCCGTGTCGTTCAGGCCTCACACACACACACACACACACACACGCAGAATGGCTCGACTCCAGGAATAATTGAATGGTTGGATTCTTCTCGGAGCGCTGGTGCTGAGATGTAGAGAGAGAGAGAGAGAGAGAGAGAGAGAGAGAGAGAGAGAGAGAGAGAGAGAGAGAGAGAGAGAGAGAGAGACTGACAGGATTCGGGAGCTCATATCAACACCGTGTCTCCGGAATAATGCAGGCATGACAGTCAGCACCTCCGCTGTCAGATTAGCTGATCTCTGTGAGTGAACAGCACAGACTTATGGGAAGCATGGTTTTTAATGAGGCTTTACTCTGGATTATGACTTGGGCTACACACACAGGGGCTTTCTGATGAAACCGCAGACTAAAATTAGCCTTGGCGATATGCACATAAGATTAGTCGGCTGGAAGTTGACCGTTATCGTATTATTAGTGCAAAAACCCTAGCTTGATTAGTATCTATGTCATGCTTTCCAGTAAAATAATATTTCTAAACACGACATAACCCCTTGCATTCCATACAGGAGCTGGTCATATAATTAGAATATCATGAAAAAGTTGATTTAATTCAGTAATTCCATTCAAAAAGTGAAACTTGTATATTATATTCATTCATTACACACAGGCTGATATATTTCAAATGTTTATTCCTTTTAATTTTGATGATTATAACTGACAACTAATGAAAATCACAAATTCAGTATCTCAGAAAATTAGAATATTACTTAAGACCAATACAAAAAACGGATTTTTAGAAATGCTGGCCAACTGAAAAGTATGAACATGAAAAGTATGAGCATGTCCAGCACTCAATACTTAGTTGCGGCTCCTTTTGCCTGAATTACGGCAGCAATGTGGCGTGATGGAGTCGGTCAGTCTGTGGCACTGCTCAGGTGTTATGAGCCCAGGTTGCTCTGATAGTGGCCTTCAGCTCCTCTGCATTGTTGGGTCTGGGGTATCACATGTTCCTCTACCCCATAGATTTTCTAGGGTTAAGGTCAGGCGAGTTTGCTGGCCAATTAAGAACAGGGATAGCATGGTCCTCACACCAGGTACTGGTAGCTTTGGCACTGTGTGCTGGTGCCAAGTCCTGTTGGAAAATGAAATCTGCATCTCCATAAAGTTGGTCAGCAGCAGGAAGCATGAGGTGCTCTAAAACTTCCTGGTAGACGGCTGTGTTGACCTTTGACCTCAGAAAACACAGTGGACCAACACCAGCAGATGACATGGCACCCCAAACCATCACTGACTGTGGAAACTTCACACTGGAGTTCAAGCAACGTGGATTCTGGGCCTCACCTCTCTTCCTCCAGACTCTGGGACCGCGATTTACAAATGAGATGCAAAATTAGCTCTCATCAGAAAAGAGGACTTTGGTCCACTTTATTAAATCCAGAGTCAACGCAGCCGTCTACCAGGACATGTCCAGAGCACTTCATGCGTCCAGCATTTCCCAGCAGGATTTGCCCACACTGCCACAAGAACCAAAACCTGGTTCAATGACCATTACTGTGTAATTACTGTGTGATTTAATGTAATATTCTAATTTACTGGGATTTTGATTTCGTGGGTTTCATAAACTGTAAGCCATAATCATCAAAATTATAACAAATAAAGGCTTGAAATATCTCACTTTGCATGTAATGAGTCTATATAATATATTAGTTTCACCTTTTAAGTTGAATTACTGAAATAAATCAACTTTTTGATGATATTCTAATTATATGACCAGCACCTGTATAATACTTAAACAATAAACAATTAAAGGGATAGTTCACAGAAAAATTAAAATTATGTCATCATTTAGGCCTACTCACCCTCAAATTGTTCCAAACATGTATGAATTATTTCTTTCTAAACACAACAAATATTTAGAAGAATATTTGTAACCAGACAGTTAATGGACCCCATTGACTTATCGTATTTTTTTCCCCTCTGTGGAAGTTAATGGATCCCATCAACTGTTCAAAATATCTTCTTTTGTGTTCAACAGAAGACAGAAACTCACAGGTTTGGAACAAATTGAGTGTGAGTAAATGAATTTTCATATTTTTGAGTGAACAATCCCATTAATTGAGTTCATAAGCATAATTAAGTTCACCATCATACTTGTTCTAAAACACTTTTTGTACAGTCCTTCTCTTCCTTCCTCCTTTATCTGTTCCTGATCCACTTTGCGCTGATTTATTTCTCCTGGATTTTTTTTTTTTTACAGCCAGTTCGATTCCATGCTGTCAATCAGTTTTATCAGACAGTCGCTCTCTCTTTTCTTCTGCGGTGCTGAGAGAGTGCAGAGAACAGGCCAGACGGATACTACGAAACAAATGTAAGGTTTTTCTTAATCACTGACAAACAGACAAATATTCCCATGCATTCATCAACACATGGAGGAAAACTCCTGCAGTCTCAGTCAGTCTCATCTAATCCACTGATAATCTGCTCGGCAGAGACGTGAGCTAGAAATAGCAGAGGAATCCAGCTGAAAAAAAGCATAGTCAAGCATATTTTTCACTCACCCTGCTGACAAGATATCAGGAAGATTGTAAAAAAAAAAAAATGACAACAAACTTGAGAAAAGGCTTGCTGTGCTCACATTTATCAAACACAGTCCCTGTCTTACACTGCGTGACATTCAAATACAAGGATGCAACTCCTTAGTCATTCTCGGTTATAAATGCAACCGCTGTAATTGCAGAAAAAAGACGATGCATAAAGAAAGTTGCTCCACACAGCTGGCGGGGGGCAAGCAGAAGCAGATAAAGGTGTAAAGAAACAGCGAAGAGTGTGTGATTAAGCTTTAACGTCAGGGAAGTGTTGTGTTTCGGGACCGGAGGGGTTTGGTAATGTGGCAGTTGGCTGTTCCCCGTGGAGTCTCCCACCTTCACACCAAACTCACATAAACAAGGTCGACTCATTTAAAAACAGCTCCGGACACATTATTCAAATGCTATTCAGCCAAAGTTTGTCGTATTGGCAAGGCCATGCAGATTATGCACACCATTGTTGAATAAATTCGCCCTTTGAAATCTAGTGTGAATATTTTAAGACATGAATTGTAAAAACTGAGGAAAAGAAGGACACAGCTTTTTTGTTTTAGGCCACTGATAAAATCAGCATGCAATTTTTCTTAAATCTATTGTAAATATTACAACATTGAGGAGTCTGCGAACTTCTGAAATCGAAATTATTCTGAAATGATTAGGCTAAATGTTTGTGCATCCCATCAGATTTTAACTGATTAAATATGTGAGTGAGTCACATACAGATGTGGCGTGTGTGTGTGTGTGTGTGTGTGTGTGTGTGTGTGTGTGTGTGTGTGTGTGTGTGTGTGTGTGTGTGTGTGTGTGTGTGTGTGTGTGTGTGTGTGTGTGTGTGTGTGTGTGTGTGTGTGTGTGTGTGTGTGTGTGTGTGTGGAGCTACATGGTCACAATCGAAAAGAGGTTATAGCAGGGTTATAATCGTTTATTAACTAAATCTAATAAAAACATACCGGTATATGTTATTTGAAATAAAGGTGAAATAAAACTAATTAATATAAGTTGAAAATCTAAGTAAAAAAAAAATAGAAATGTTGCTTTTTGCAATAAGCTGAAATAAAGTTTAAGCTGCATGAGGCACTAAAATGATTAACAGGAAATCACTGAAATTAAAATAAATTAAACCTAAATATCATGACGAATAACGAATAAAATGACAAAAGCACATAACGGAATTACTAAAAAATGAAGTCAACTAAAGTTAGCAGTAAAACAAAAAATATTAAATAAAAGCTAATTCAAAAATATGAACAAAAACTAATTAGATAACACTGGCATGAACATGTTCAAGTATTCTTATTTTGTGAAAAACAATAATATAAGCGTATGGAAATGATATTGTCACGTGTAGCCTACTGTTTTGGTTTCATTTCCCTGTGTTTCCTGTGCTCGTTTTTCCTAGTTCCTAGTCGTCGTTAGATTCCTTGGTTGCTAATTAAACACAGCTGTCCTGTTTTCCGTTGATTTACTCTGTGTGTGTTAAGACCTCAGTTCATTCAGTGCATTGTCTTTATTTGATGTGGTTGTGTGTTCGTTTTCTCCGGCGATCTCCTGAGTGGATCTCTGTGGACCACCGGCGACGTGACAGATATGAGGCTGAGTAAATCATAAGATCATTTTATTTCTGGCTCACTTATTCCTTTAACTCAAGACTTCTGTAGCTGGAATATTCTTCCTGTTGTAGGTCCGGTTCCTCTCACAGGATACGGAGGAAAACAACAGGAAACACATTGACAAAAGAACTAATTCTGTGTAATTCTGTTGATAGTGTATTTTTATTTGTTGCTTTATGGATGTTAACTATACAAACAGTGCATAAAAGTACAATTTATGTTCTAGTTTTTGGGATTTTGTTCATTTGAAAGATTTAGTGAACAAAGAAAACAATGTAAAACTAGTCTGATTTTTTTCTTTTGGATAAGAAGGTGACAAATCGGAACATCTTTCAAAGAAAAAAATCTTCTTCAATATCCACCAGTCCTCCATTTCTCTTGATTTTAATATTTTCCAGCCTTTATCCGTGGAAACCGCATGAATTTGAACTTTTTTTGAGAAATCACGTTACACAAAGTTAACTCAGTTTGGGCGAAAGTGAATTCACGTCAATAAAGTGTGTGTGTGTGTGTGTGTGTGTGTGTGTGTGTGTGTGTGTGTGTGTGTGTGTGTGTGTGTGTGTGTGTGTGTGTGTGTGTGTGTGACAATTTGTACAGTATAAAAACCATCATGCCTGAGTCCTTATAAAGATAGCGAACCGTGTGTGTGTGTGTGTGTGACAATTTGTACAGTATAAAAAACATTGTGTGTGTGTGTGTGTGACAATTTGTACAGTATAAAAACCATCGTGTGTGTGTGTGTCTGTGTGTGTGTGTGTGTGTGTGTGTGTGTGTGTGACAATTTGTATAGTATAAAACCACCATGCCTGAGTCCTTCCAAAGATAGCGAACCGTGTGTGTGTGTGTGTGTGTGTGTGTGTGTGTGTTCACAGGGCCAAAATAAGCAGCAGAAGTGCACTTCTATTTCCTGTAACTCTCAGAGAGCAGGGGTGAAGAGTCAGGCGAAGGACAGTATGACAGATCGAGGGAAGGTAAAGTAGAGGTCAACGTCGCAATGGCCATTTCCTGCCTGATCTCTATCTCGCTCTCCATTTCACTACACAACACCTGGGAGAACTACACACACACACACCTTCACAACACACACAACACATGGAGACGCTCTTCACTCGTCTCTGGGCTGCAGTGCAACAAAAAATACATAGAACATCAAGGAAAGAGACTTTTTGGAGAGGGCGGGGGGGGGGGGGGGGGAGTTCATCAAAAAAGGAAAGTTCTGTCATCACTTCTTCACCCGCATGACATCTCAAATTCGTTTGACTTTCTTCTGTGGAACACAAAAAAAATTGTGCAAACAGTTTTTTGTCCACACAATGAGATCCAATATTGTTTGGACCGTCAATGTCCTTCAAAATATCTTATGTTCCGTAGGTTTGAAATTACATATGGGTGAGTGAATTATGACAAGTTTCATTGTTAGAAGATTTGTAGGGTGTTGCTAGGGTGTTTTGGGTGGTTGTTAGGGCTTTGCTAGATTGTTCATCATTGCTAAGTGGTTACAATATTGTGAGTGTTTACTAGAGTGTTTTGAGTGGTTAGACTTTGCTAGATGGTTGCTAAGGCGTTGCTAAGTAATTGGTAGAGTGTTCTGGAAAGTAACTATTGTCTTCCTAGGTGGTAGCTAAGGTGTTCTGGGTGGTTGCTAGGTGTTTTGGGTGGTGACTTGTTGCTATGGTGCTCTGGAAGTAGGTAAATATGGTTGCTATCTTGTTGTGGATGGTTGCTAGGTGGTTACTCTGCATTTGCTATATTGTTGTGAGTGTTATTAGGGTGTTGGTAGCAGTTGCTAGGTTGCTTTTGATGTTTGCTAGATTATGCATATGATGTTGAAAATTAGTTGCTGCGATGTTCTGGAAAGCTACTATTGTAGGTAGTAATGGTGTTTTGGGTGGTTGTCAGGGTGTTTGGGTTGTGTCTAGGGCTTTGTAAAATGGTTGTGGGTGGTTGTTAGGCTGTTTCTAGGTAGTTACTCTGTGGTTTTAATGGTGTGAGTCGTTACTAGGGTGTTGCTAGAGGGTTTTGCTTGGTTGCTATGGTGTTATGGCTGGTTGCTACAGCATTGTTAAGTAATTCCTAAGGTGTTGTGTAAGGTAACTATTGTCTTTGTAGGTGGTCGCTAGGAGGATTTGGGTGGTATATAGATCTTTGTTAGATGGTTGCTATGATGTTGTGGCTGGTTGCTGCGGCTTTACTAAGCAGTTGCTAGTGTGGTGGTCACTCAATGGTAATTTTAATATTTAGAGGGGTTATTAGGGTGTTGCTAGGTGGTTGCTAAGGATTGGCTAGATGGTTCATATGGTGTTGCTAACTAGTTGCTAGGGTGTTCTAGAAAGCTACTATTGTAGGTACTATTGCAAGGTATTTTGAGTGGTTGCCAGGTTGTTGTTTTGTGTTGTGTCTAAGGCTTTGCTATAGATGGTGGTGGGTGGTTGCTAGGCTGTTTCTAGGTTACTCTGTGGTTGCAATGTTCCGAGCGGTTACTAGGGTGTTGCCAGATGGTTGCTATAGTTGTGGTTGGTTGTTAATGCATTGGTAAGTATAGTTGCCTGGGTGTTCTGGAAGGTTATTACAAGTGGTTTCTAGTGGCATTGCCAGGTGACTGCTTCGTGTCTGTGTGTTTATTTTTTATTTTATTTTTATTACTTTAAGTCAGTCTGTAGAAGAGCAACACTGTTATCATCCAACAGTCTCTCAGCTTCAAACATCTGAGATTTTTTTCTTTCATAACCTTCATTTGATCATGTTTTTCCTGCAGTTTAATCAGAACGACACAGACAGATTCAATTATCCCAGACACCTGAACACACAAAGCAGCTCTGCCGTGAACTCCCTCTATTGTTGGTCTAAGCATCCGCCACGTTAATGGGAAATATTGATTCAAATTTTCTCTCGCTTTCACTTTGGACCAGAGCTAGCAGATTTGTCTCTCTCACGGCTCCTCTGCTGGTAATAGGCCGATTGGATCTGAATCACATGCCGTTATTTCATCCCTGTTTATTTCCCCGGAGACCGAGCTGAGACCGTCTCTGAATGTGATGTTACGATAAAGATGTAAATCAAGCAGCGATTTACAGAGTGCGATACACAGTTCAAACATTTCACAACTCCTGCAGTTTGGTTATATGTGAGAAGTGTTTGCTGAGGGGTTTATTGCCATGTTAATGTTGATTATGTATCATCGTCGTGAATCTGGAACACACTGTTAAACAATTCAAACAAATTATAGACCGTCTCACTGTTCTCCTGTCTATTTCTTGTTCTGTGTCTCTCGCTGTCAATTCAATTCAGTTGTGCTTGGCATGACAAACAGTACAGTGAATTTCCACAACATTTGCGAGTACTATACAGAATTAAACCTCTCTCTCTCTCTCTCTCTCCTCTCTCTCTCTCTCTCTCTCTCTCTCTCTCTCTCTCTCTCTCTCTCTCTCTCTCTCTCTCTCTCTCTCTCTCTCTCTCTCTCTTCTCTCTCTCCTCTCTCTCTCTCTCTCTTCTCTCTCTCCTCTCTCTCTCTCTCCTCTCTCTCTCCTCTCTCTCTCTCTCTCTCTCTCTCTCTCTCTCTCTCTCTCTCTCTCTCTCTCTCTCTCTCTCTCTCTCTCTCTCTCTCTCTCTCTCTCTCTCTCTCTCTCTCTCTCTCTCTCAGGCATCCAGCCAGAGAGAAGTGCAGTAGATTCATCATGATCTTGCCATCCGCTGTACAGTGTCCACGCAAACGACTGTGGCTCGGATCACTACATAAATCTGCTCTGACTCACTTAATGAAGCTCAATTTCCCCGGGCCGACTGAGGCAGCCAGATTTACATGAGGGTTATGACACTTCAGAAGCGTTATCTGTCCCTCTCTCATATCCGTCCGTATACTCACGACTTATTCTTCCCTCAACAGGATGGGTTTATCAGCTTTACCGTCTCTATTTCTCTCATCCCATCCTGCCATAGCTAATCTTTTCAACACACTTTTAAATGTTTACAATTGAACACGGGGTACAAGATGTCGTGTTTTAGTTGATGGATGATGCACAGTCTTCAACCATGACAATATTCACCATAATCTTCAGACTCTTTCTGCAGGTGACATTGTTACGTCTGTAATTAATTGACTCATTCCACATTGATTTCATTGAATTGAATACATTGATTCATTCAGCCGATTCATTTAAAAAAACACAAAACATTTGCATACTAGGCTAGCACAATACGGTTCAGAATTCAGCAACTGTCTTTATAAGTGAGTCATTGAATCATTAAAGCGGTGGTATAATGCCCTTTTCACAAGATGTAAAATAAATCTCTGATGTCCCCAGAGTGTGTATGTGAGGTTTTAGCTCAAAATACCCCACAGATATTTTTATATAGCATGTTAAAATTGTCACTTTTTGAGGGTGAGCAAAAACGCACCGTTTTGTGTCTGTCCCTTTAAATGCAAATGAGCTGCTGCTCCTGGCACAGGGGGCGGAGCTACAAAAGCTTGTGTCCTTTTACCTCTCACACACACACACACACATGCACTGAACATTTCAAAAACTTTTAGCCTTTTATGTTCAAACCGAAGTCAGAAAGACGGAGAAACTCAAGAAGTGACAACATGTAGAAGCAACAGGACATTTCTGAATGGTTAGTTGGTTAATTTATTAAGCTTATGCGTAGTTATCTTCTAGTCATTGATTAGCATATTCTGTCTTGATAATCTATAAATCGGGTTCAGGGAGCGGGGTTTATGTAAATTTTAGGTTTGGTGATGTCCCTAACCCGGGAGGAATGTCCTGTAGTTCCTACCAGCCGTTTGTTGTAGTCCTCAAAAAGCAATTTATTTATATCTCACTTTGTTTTGAACTTTGTAACTTTGCAGATGTTGTTTATGTTCAAACAGCAACATTACACACAAACTAAAGTTAGAAAAGTGAAATCATAATTAATAACCGCTTTAAC
>NC_136886.1:33598518-33616018 GCF_949152265.1 Phoxinus phoxinus
GCTGTGTTTATTGAAGATTAAATACACTAGAGTCACTCGTTTTTTTATACTCTCTATTTCAGAGTACTTGCATTTTAATTATGCATTGGTATATAAAGACAGTTTAAACAAATTTGAATAAAAGTTTTTTTTAGACAATTCTGACCTACCCTACCTTTAACTCCACTGATTTGATTATAATATACTAATTCATTCAGGAGCGGTACAAGTGACTTGCTGTATTTGAAACGGCATACTAGCACACTGTACGGTGCAGCAGCCTGTTCTCACGTAAGTGCATAGCATTAGCACGCAGTGTGTTTATCGTGTAATTTATACGCGAAAATGAGTTTTTATGTGCATATGATACGCAGTTTTCGCGTGCATTTGATGCACACTTCATTGCGTGTAATACACACGCACCCCACACCACTACTAAACCTACCCTAACCAACCCATGCGTATCCTATGCACGTAAAAACTCATTTTCGCATATAAATTACACGATAAACACACTGCGTGCTATACAGACGCATTTAGAGTGATCAGGTTGAATTCAGCAGCTGTTTTAATAACCGAGTCATTGAATCATTATCTCCACTGACTTGTTTATAACTGATTGATTCATTCAGAAACAAAACATTGATGTATCCTGAAGCACATACTAGCATACGGTTCAGAATTCAGCAACTGTTTTAATCAGTGAGTGATTGAATCATTAACACCATTGATTTATTTAAAAAGATCGATTCATTCAAGACCAATACAAGTGACTTGCTTTATTCGGACCCACATAGCATATTATTCTTACTATTTCTTCCATAGAAAGATTAGCTTAAAATATTGTAAGAGTAGTATATGGTTCTGAATTCAGCACCTGATATTGAATAATTTATTCAACCAATTTGTTCAAAAATATTGATTCAAAAAGTGGCTTTCTTTATGAGTGAGTCATTAAATAATTAATTCAACTAGTTAAAAATCATGCTGATTCATTCAATAACAAAACACCACTAATGTGCATTCGTCAAAGATGCAGAACGCTTCTGCTTTGCATTTGGTTGGAAATATTTTCATTAGTGGAGGAAAAACAGTAACTGGCAATAAAATCAGTTATGATTACCTGAGTGCCAAATCTCTAATATTGCGAACAACCAAAATTTTGACATTTTCTCACTGGCACGTCGTTCCAAACCTGCATGACTTCTTGGAACATAAAACAAGATATTTGAAAAATGTCCATGCATTGGAAGTAAATGGTAACCAAAACTGTTTGGTTCAAAATCTTATGCCCCAGAGAAGAACTAAAGTCATGAAAGGGTTAGTTCACCCAAAAATGAAAATAACGTCATTAATGACTCACCCTCATGTCGTTCTAAGCCCGTAAGACCTCCGTTCATCTTCGGAACACAGTTTAAGATATTTTAGATTTAGTCCGAGAGCTTTCTGTCCGTCCATTGAAGCTGTATATACAGTATACTGGCCATGTCCATAAAGGTAATAAAAAGATCATCAAAGTAGTCCATGTGACATCAGTGGGTTAGTTAGAATTTTTCGAAGCATCGAAAATACTTTTTGGTCCAAAAATAAAACAAAATAAGACTTTATTCCGCATTGTATTCTCTCCCGGGTCTGTTGTGAATCTGCGTTCAGGACTCCGCAGTGACGCTGCTGACGTAAGACGCTGATGACGTGTTATCTGGTGCGCCCGAGCTTCGTTTACAGTCTGAGGGAGACGCACGCTATATTCAAGCTATTCTACATTGTTTGCGTGGATATCATTTTTTTAATGGTGCGTAAATGTGCATGTCGCGGATGAGACACTTTTACAGCGTGCGTTTCCCTCAGACTATAAACGAAGCTCGGGCGCACCAGAAATACACGTCATCAGCGTCTTACGCCATCAGCGTAACTGTGAAGGATTGACAACAGACAAGGGAGAGAATACAATGCTGAATAAAGTCTTATTTTGTGTTATTTTTGGACCAAAAAGTATTTTCGATGCTTCAAAAACTTCTAACTAACCCACTGATGTCACATGGACTACTTTGATGATCTTTTTATTACCTTTATGGACATGGACAGTATACTGTATATACAGTTTCAATGGAGGGACAGAAAGCTCTCGGACTAAATCTAAAATATCTTAAACTGTGTTCCGAAGATGAACGGAGGTCTTACGGGCTTAGAACGACATGAGGGTGAGTCATTAATGACATTATTTTCATTTTTGGGTGAACTAACCCTTGAATGATATATGAATGAGTAAATGATGACAGAATTTAAACTAACCCTTTAAATATACAATCCAGAATTACTTATTATTTAAATGATTTGGTGTGCATCATTATGGTTTTATATTCTATGAGATAAAGTCTGCTGACATTACATTCTTGCATTAAGTCTATTTATCTCTGTCTGCTTTATTTCACTGGCGTTTTACACGTTTCCTGGGATCTGCATGTTTTTGCTGTCCCAGATTTAATGCTTTCTTAAAGATTTTTTTATTTTTAACAGCATAAAACCTCACATAATTCTTTCTTATATAAAAGTTCAGTGCAAGATATGTTTATGTAATCGAGGTTACCATTAATATCACATTAAAACTAGTAAATACTTTAATATTTCAAAACAACCCACCATCCTTTTCCAGAGTGACATTGAACAATGTCTGCGAAAGATAGCTAGCAAAATTAAAAATAAATCAACTGGCCCATGAGAATGAAATGCTTCAACATTTGCAGTCTTTTGCATGTCCAGTGTTTATGTGCCAAGTCTCTTTGCGTTCAGTGAAGCATGCAGTGCCTACATACCTGCCTTCCCGTCAAGTCCCATGCGGAGAGGGAGAGGTATCTGTGATCTCCCATCATGCACCAGGACAGCCGGTGTAAGATTGATGACACTCTTCAGAAGCAACAGAAGACGGCCGCCCGTGAGCAGCCGCTTATGAGACCTGATAGACTCGTCTCTTAATAAACAGCACTGATATGTCAGCCACGCTGTGTTTCACTCAAAGCAGCGATGCAGACGAGAGAGAACAAGAAATTGAGTAAAAGAGAGAGAGAAATAGAGAGGAAGAATCCCACTGGAGCCGTTTCAGGCACCATGATATGACCGATGGGCTGCACACTTGTACATTAGACACAACATCAATATTCAAATTAAAACCACCATTAGCCTCAGTCAGAGTGTGTGATATAGTGCTAAGAAGCATTTCTTGTTAGCTTACTCAATACTTACTGAATCTTAAGTCGACCTATGACACACTTTTACCTAAATAGTATAAACTAATCTCTCCTCCACAAGCCGCACTAAATGCAGACGCTTTTAAATGTTATTTAAAGTCCCCCTGTGGAGAAAATCAAGCTTTTAATGTTGTGTGTATGTCTATGTGCTGTTTTTAATATGCTTTAAACCATGTGTAAATTCATAAGTCGACAGCATTGCTGAGTATTTTCTCCTTAAAACTGCAGTGAACCAAAGACTCAAAAACACGGTTTGAAATCGCTGGTGTTTCTGACGTCACAAACTACCTTGTAACCAATCAGATCAACGTGTGATCGTCAACCAGTGGATCTCTGAGCTGAGTGAGTGAGTGAGTGGAGGCGGGGCTCATTTGCATATTCATAGAACCGTGTATACTAAATGAAGCAAAGGTGTCGAGTTACATTCAAGCTTTTGTTAGTTTCAGTTTTTGAAATTTCCGTATTCAAGATTCCCCATTCAAGTACATAAGCTGGTATTTAAAAAATATGTTATATAAAATATAGATAGATAGTAAAAAACTTGTTTGTGAGGATGTCCCACACCAAACTGTTTAAATAGGAAATACTAGTTTCAAAGCCGTCATCTGATTGAATTCGACAGGAATACTGGGAGATGTGTGTGTCGTGTCTTTAACGGTCCACCTGGAAACAAAGATGCCATGATGCCAAACCCCCTTAATAGAAGAAGAACGCTGTCATGTTTACAACTGTGACAATGAGCACGTATCAGGTTCAACTAAACGCTGGGTTTTCAAAAGTATGTGAAGAATGTAAAGTTCGCAGCATAGACTCTTTATAATACGTTCAAGAGTTTTACACACCGGCCTGGGACAATGACGTTACATTTTTACGCCCCTAAACATGACCTGGAACAAAACGAACTACGATTGGCTGCTTTACATGTCAGTCAGACGGTCCTTGGCCAATGAAAGCCGCTATGGAGTCCAGGCCTTCTGCCATCAGCTACATCAATAACAAAAATATGTTTGCAAACATTCCTACTAAGTTATGCAAACATTAATTCTGAATGCTCTCTGAACGTTCACAACGTCTAGGTTTTTTTTTTTTTTTAAGAGTTTTTTCGAGGTTCTGCAAACGTTAAAGGGTTAGTTCACCCAAAAATTAAGATTATCCCATAATTTGCTGATTCTCAAACCATCAGTGTATCTGAATTTCTTCTTCAGCCAAACACAATTAGAGTTATATTAATAAATATCCTCGCTCTTCCAAGCTTTATAATAGGAGTGAATGGTACCTTAGATTCTGTTTGGTTCTAGTGATTCTGGTTTATAAAGTTATAAATATGGATATTTTTCCTTACAAAAAAGGCATCGCTTTGCTTCAGAAGGCTTTTATTAACCTCTGGAGCTGTAGGGATTTATTTTATGATGGATGGATGTGCTTTTTTGGGCTTCAAAATCTCCATTCACTACCATTATAAAGCTTGGAAGAGCCAGGATATTTTTTTTGTTTAACTCTTATTGGGTTATGCTGAAAGAAGAAAGTCATGAGGGTGAGTAGATTATGGGATCATTTTAATTTTTGGGTGAACTATCCCTTTAAGGGAACATTCCATTATGGAATTGTTAATTTTGAATGTTCTCTGAAAGTTCTGAAACAGTTAGTGGCATTTAAAAATGTTAGACAAATGTCCAGTCCAACTAAAACATTTCAGATTTTTTTTTACATGAACAATGCATAAATGTTCACATTTGTAAGAACAACATAATTAAATAAAATTATTTGAACGAACATTCTATTAACATCACTGGAAGAATGTTTGTTCAGAACTTTGAGAACACTTTCCGGAACATTAGCCTATAGATAAAGTTCTAAGAACGTTCCCTGGTAGGAAGTTTTGAGTTCTGAAACTTAGCTGCATGCTTTTATTTCAAGAGATCAAAGGATATTTGATTTTTCATCCTATGATCCTCGACTGAAATATCAGTTTACAAACTGAAAGTCTTACGCTTTGTGCGAGTCATCAGACAAAGTGTTCATTTCAAAGAGGCGAAATACACAAAAACAGCCAATAACTGATATTATTTCATGCTGCATAGAGGAAGCGGCGCATCCAAACACCCAACAAAAGAAAGACAGAAAGCTTTGTGTGCTATTTACAATATTCTATATTTCCACGGTAAAAATGTTTTGTATCTGTCACAATTCTATCTCCTCCACTCACCCTCTACACTGTATAACGCCTTGTTAAAGTCAGTCGTGTGTGAAATGGTGTTTTGAAATAAATGAAACCGACCAGGAAGAGCGGGAGAAGCCGATATTGCGTTGTCAGGCTGACAGACAGGCAGTGAAAATGTAACAAGAGCCATCATCTTACGGAGAAAACGGGTTAAATAAAACCCCGCCGCATCTCCCCGCTCATATTGACACGCCGGTGGCGGGGGGCATTTTTCATTGTCTCATCAAGACAAAGCATTATAGGAGATCAATCCGGCTTCTTCGCATCAGATAGGCGGCGCAAAGAAGTGCTAGTTGCACATTTCCCATTCTCCTCCACTGTTGGGAAGCAGACGCTTTGCCCCTCGTCTGGGGGAGAGAGTCCTAGCTGTCAGTCGCGGTTTGAAAAGAGAGTTTGTGGAGACTTTCTCTTATGTGAAACGGTATCGAACCTCACTAAGGAAATTCAGATGTCTTTTCTGCTGCTGACCTCGTGACCTTCGTATTGTTAATCAGTTAAATTCGTCGATGGCGCCGATGAATCTGTGATCAGCGTTTTAGTGGAGCTCTTTGAAGGCGCGCGCTGCTCTTGACACACCGTTAAATATCACACACCGAAGCTAACTGTGACAGTATTGTGAATCAATGCCACGAGAGACAGAATAATTGGACCTCTTCTGTTCAAAAGCCCCTTGAATTGTGGAAATAATTCATTTTTTTTCTCTCCACAGCACAAAGTGCACAGCAACCGTTTTGTCTTTCCTGCGAATGAGCTTTCGACACGCGCGCGCGCGCCCTCGTAAAGTCCTATAGAAACACTAGACTACAAAAACACAATCCCACATTATTCTCATCATGCAGGGGAACGGTGGAAGCTGCTCGGCTAAAGGTAATTACCAGAGAAAAATCATATATCACGCCTTTAACCTGGAGAGCTTGTATATCTTTAGGGGTCGTTAATTTTAAAAGAGCGCCATTAACCTGGGGTGAGATGGTAATGACAGACAGAGAGGCCAGCCTTTATAAAACAAACTCATGCAGATGTGACCACAGGGGGAAAGGACTGTGTGTGTGTGTGTGTGTGTGTGTGTGTGTGTGTGTGTGAGAGAGGGAATAGGCAAAACCCTTGTAATCAAATAGGCCTAATGTGTGGCTTTTTTTGATGCTAAGAAGTAAAAAAACACACATCATAAACATCATCACTGTATGGAAAACAATCTTTAAATATCTCCTTTTCAGTTAAAGAAAAACAAATCAAACAGGATTGTAAATAATACAACTAAATTCAGTATGTCAACACAATGAACAGTAGCCTACAACTTGTGCTCGTAATGATAATAGGTGTAGGTGGTCTTTGATAGTTTTATATGTCGATCCACCAAAGTTGGCATCATCTGATTCTGAAGTATTTGTTTTATAAATTGTGTTTTGTGCAGTCCCATTTGTAAAGAACATTATAAATCATTAAAAATGCATGGTGGTTTGAGTCTCACAACAACATTTAGACTTAAGATGGTGTTAAAGGGTGTCGGGACCAACAACATCACACCGAACGAATCAAATGTGACGCATTTTACAGTATACACAAAACAAGCCATTCACATTGCAAAATGAGACGAGCTGAATGGCTAAAACTCAGTGGTTCAGAACAATGTAAGCACTATCAATAGTGTCTGTGACACACTGTCGATTACAACAGTTGTGGTTACAGTAATGCATTTACATTGGACATCTGAGGCAAGACATCCTGAAGGGTGAAGCTATTTTCTACTTCCAGTTATGTTCACTTTTCTTGCTCCTCTTGGTAGAAGCGGTAACTACACGATTCTGAGGGCAAAAAGGTAGACCTCTCTGAAAAGTAGTAGTAGCCGTGATCATTTTTGTTGTTTATTTGCTACTATTTAATTTTATAATAGGTGTTTAATCAGTTACAGATTCTTTTTTGGAGGCTCTTAGAAGAATGAGTGGACTTAAACTGACTTTTTTTTGCTGGTTTTGAGGTCACAGTTCAGTCACTCCATAAAAGTTTTACTTGATCTTTCTTTATGTCAACAGTCCTTTTCTACAGTAATATCCTTCCACTTATTTTGTGACAGTCCTGGTTATTTACTACTATAGGGTTCAAAAGTTTAATATTTTGAAAGAAGGCTACCTAAGGTTGCATTTATTTGATTTAAAAATACAATAAAAACATTGTGAAATATTATTACAGCTTAAAATAACAGTTTTCTATGTGAATATGTTAAAATGTGATCAAAGCTGAATTTTCATCATCATTACTCACATGATCCTTCAGAAATCACTCTAATGTGATGATTTGCTGCTCAAGAAACATTTATGATTATTATCATCAATGTTGAAAACAGTCGTGCTGCTTCATATTTTTGTGGAAATTGTGAAACTTTTTTTTTCTTCTTCGATGAATATGAAGTTCAAAAGAAGAGCATTTATTAAGTGTGCCATTGTAAAATTATGTTGTCTTTGTTTTAAAATCAAAATTATGATTTTAAACCAGCGCATTGAACCTGATGCGATCGAGACGGTCTGTTTTATTTATTTATTTTTTAATAAGTATCATGATATTTGCTGAAAGGTTTGGCCACAAACACTGTTCTCAGAGAGAGTCCGACTCTCAATTGCTTTGTTTCTTTGAGAATATAAATATTTCCCTCTCCATCCCATTTCAGCGAGCATGTGGTCTGATTTTTCCCCGGAGTCCCGGGCCCTTTTGCCCAGTGGTGTAAACCGTACGGCCCCTGGGGGAGTTGGCTGAGGGGCTACACGGAGGCCCTGTTGATTTCTGTTTGGCCTTTCTCTTCCTCAGGCCGGAGCGGCATGTCACATTAGAAAGGTTTATTTTCCTACATCAGAGCAAAGCACATCATTCGTCACTCGCTGAACCTGAGAGAAAAACACAGAGAGAGACGGTGACCGAATGACTCCGCAAGCAAAACACCCACTGCCATCATTCACCGTGAGTCTGATCACAACTTCTGGCACATGCAAACTCCTTTTACTTACCTATCCATCTGAAAACTGAATGTGCAAAAATGCTTTTTCTTAATTATATCTATTTATTTCACAGAAAGTTGTTCAGAGTGAGTAAATGATGACAGAATTTTCATTTTTGGAGAACTATCCCTTTAAATGTTATATCTTTCAACTTATCCCCAGAAATCACAAAAGATCTCTTTAACATCTCAATAGTTTCTCCTATAGGCAGCAATGAGATTAAAAGAAGAGCAAGTGGAGATTTTAGCTGAAGTCGCCCACTTTTCTCACTTTTGCAATCCAAACGCAGTATATTCAGTATACTCGATATGAACTCAATCATGTCTGATCACATTCACGTTAGTAACTAACTACCGTTCAAATGTTTGGGAATTTTTTCTGAAAGAAAGTGACGGTACACTGTAACATTTATAATGTTACAAAAAATTATTAAACTTTCTATTCATCAAAGAATCCAAAAAAATATGAAGCAGCGCAACTGTTGTCAACATTGATAATAATCATAAATGTTTTTTGAGCAGCAAATCATCATATTATACTGATTTCTGAAGGGTCATGTGACACTGAAGACTGGAGTAATGATGCTGGAAATTCAGCTTCGATCACAGGAATAAATGACACTGTACAATAGAAAACAGATATTTTAATATTCACAATATTACTGTTTTTTTAAATCACGTAAATGCAACATTGGAGAGCTTCCTTCTAAAACTTTAAAAGAAATCAGATATTATTAGTGACCCCAAACTTTTGAACAGTAGTGTTATTTCTTACAGAAAACTTAAAAATAAAGATTTTTCTTGGCGAACCTTTAACATCCACGGTATCTTTCCATTCCTTTAGATTATTAAAATGTTCTTCACACTGAAAAAAAGAGAGATATTTTAAGAACGTTTCACTGAAAGGTTCTTTGTGGACCCAAAATGGTCCTTTGAAAAAGAGTGTATGACAACTATTGTGGGTCTATTTTTCTTTTTCTTCGGGAATTTTAGGGGAAACGTCTAAAACAAAACTGATACGTCCCTTACATTTCCTGAGCTGAAAAACAGCAATAACATTTTCCTCAGGGTGAAGCTGTTTTCATGTGTGTTCATATCATGCTCTTTATTGCTTCAATCATATCAGGCCGGTGTGTGTGAACACACAGTGACCCAGCGCTGGTCTGAGAGGATGGAGTTGGTTGAGGGCCGCGGCCCCTGACTGAACACAAATAAACACAGATCTGGACTGCGGCTCCCTGAGCACAGCGAACACACACTCCTCTGCAGAACAACATCAATCACTGGTACAGCAGCACAACACACACACACACACACACACACACACAGAGATGATGCGCATTCCACAGCACTGTCTCTTCATTCACCGACTATGAATGAGGCACAAAAAAACACATAAGAGTGTATGACTAGAGAGACATTGAAGATCCAAATGTAAGGAGTAACTCTGCATTATATTAATGTAAATGTGTAGACTGACCACCACCAACATCACATATTTTATGCACATATAAAAATGCGGTTACTCTTTATTTTAAGGTGTCATTGTTATAGTGTAATTATATATTTAAGTACTGAGTAATATTAAGCAACTACATGTACTAAGGATATGATTAGGGTTTGGTTGAGGGTTAGTTGCATGCAATTATGCATAATTTACTGTTATTACTATGGTAAGTACATGTAACATATGTAACAAGGACACTGTAAAATAAAGTGTTAGCAAAATTTGTTACTGGACAGACATCTGGACGGACACATATATATTATTCTCATGGTTGGTCCAGTACTGTTGACCACTGTCCTCAATTTCCAGTTTGAATTCCAGTGTATCAGTTTTCACAGCAACACTGACCCCTGCTGGCAGGGCAAAGCGGCAAACACTGGGGACGTCCATGGAGTCATATTTATGGTTTTATTTTTATTTTATCTTATAATAATCCTGGATCACAGGTGCCAACAATATTCCAATGCTTTTGAGGGTAAAATGTAGATTAGATGTGTAAATGACAAAGAAGATAAATTCTGTATTATTGTAAGTCTTGAAACTGCTGAATATTCTGCTTTATTCAGCACTAAATCAACTTGCTGACATTAACTGACAGCTGTCAATCAATCCGCTGACTAATCTTTTGACTGCTCGTGTGATCTGAAAGGAGAAAACGTAACGATGTATTTTCAGCATCTCGGATACTGGAGCACATAATATGCAATATTATAATTCTGCAAAACATTTTACAATAAAGATAAAATACAAAAAGAACAAATAATGCAAGCTATTTGACAGACAATAAATCAAACATAAATGTGGTGGTGGTGTACATTCTGTAAAACTTGTTAATTTAAATAATAATAATAGCATTGTACAAGATTGGTTATTCATATTTTTTGTTAAACATAAAAATAGCCATAGCACTTTGTCAAAGAGTCACTTTGTATGACAGTAGACATTGTGTGCTTGACCTAGAAACTGTGAATTGGTAATTAACCCGCAAATGAAAACGGGTGAGAATGCATTAATTAGACTCTCCTCTGCCCGTCTCACGGTGAGGAAGAGCTTTGAAAAGCTTTCCGTGTAATTGATATTGAGAGAGATCATAAAGTCAGTCTAAATCAAATGAAAACGGCTAATTGGCAGAGTTATTACATTCAGAGTCCATCATTACCAACTACATTCAATAAAAACTCTTTACACTTTCCCTTTCACACGGTAATTGGATTCTTGATGAAGAATGAAGTTTCTAGAAATGGTCTTTTTTTTTCAATCAAAGCTTTTTAATTGAAAGTAAATCTTTTGTCCCCCATCAAAAAGTTCTCATATACATCCCTGCGTGAGGAAATGGGACAGATGCGACATAAAGAGCCGACATGTGTCAGACAAGCTGCAGAATCACAGAAAGTGTCCAGCTATTGTGTTTAATAATTTGATATTGATAACGGACGGAGGCTGTCAAACTTTTAAACAGCAAATGGAAAAGTCTCCTGCTTCTCAGACGTTTCTCCTGAAAAAACAATTAAAGGTTTGAAATCTCAAAATGAACTCAAAACATTTGTCGTCTAATTCTCCCAAGAATGAGGGAAGATGCCCCGCTTAAGAACAATGTGCATTTACTTTAGTAATATATTTATATATAAGTTTAGCATGTGCCTCAGCCAATTCTGTGACTTATATTGGCATATGAATATTTACATATTTAATCGCCCATATTGTAATTGAAGTTATGTCATAATAGCAACACTATATGCAAATTTCAAGATTTCACTCAACTAACCTGTAGGTTTTAATGAAAGCGAAGATGACCCCATTAATTACAATAATTATTACATTTAAAAATAATAATGGAGCCTTCTGTGCCAATTCTGGGTGGCTCATCTTACCCTAAGGGTCTAATTTGATCTTTTTACTTCAAAATAAAAACTATAACTTTTACGTCAGAAATCTAAAAACATTAATGTTTCCAGTAATGGCATAAATGCCTCAAAATAGACAGAAACAAACTTTGATATTCAATATAATACAATGTCAGAGATCACGATTTTCCAGAGACACAAAATTAGGTCAATTCACCTCAAAACTGTTTCGGCTGACTTAATCTCACAAATGTGGATATTCAGATGAAATGATCAAATTAAAAATACCATAGCCATTTCATCTTACCCCACATTTACTCAACTCTAAATGACCCTGGATCACAAAACTAGTCACGAGTCGCACAGGTATATCATATTTGTGGCAAAACATTGTATGGGTCAAAATATCGATTTTTCTTTAATGCCAAAAATCATTAGGATATTAAGTAAAGATCATGTTCCATGAAGATATTTTGTACCTACCTTAAATATATAAAAACTTTATTTTTGTGAGTGAATGCAGCACAATCGTGAACATAAATGCACAACTTTAAAGGAGATTTTATCAATATTTCTATTTTTTTTGCACCCTTAGATTCCAGATTTTCAAATAATTGTATCTCAACCAAATATTGTCCTATCCTAACAAACAAAGCACACATCAATGGAAAGCTTGTTTATTCAGCTTTCACATGATATAAACCCATAAGACTGGTTTTGTGGTCCAGGGTCACATAAACCCAGCTAATGTGCATATTACAGTGTTTTCCAACTGCTTACACACAAAATCTTGTCATGTCACACGATTTTTGAAACCTCTCACACAAAGTGCAAAACTACTCACCAAATCTCCAAAACCATAAGCTATTTCTCAGCCTTTGACTCAGTTTTCAAAACATTACACACAATTCTCATACCTAAAACAGAAAAATATAGCAGGAAGTGACTTGCTTTCCTTTTCCAAACACAACCAATCAAAATGCTACTTATTCACCAGGTCACACACACACAAACACACACACACTCCTCACATGTGCAAACACTAATTGCTTTACTGATCACTAACCAATCACTGTTTTACTAGGCTTATAAATGGGTCAAAGGTCAGATTACCTGTTTTGAACAATGGATGCCAACAATGGACAGAGACCCCACACACACAATTGTGTTTTTACTGTATTCTAAAGAATATACTTTTGGTTTACACATGTTTATGGTTTTGTTGTATGCTACTGTATAGGCCTACAGTAATGTTTGGCCTGATAAACATTTTCTGTTTCTACATTGCATTGGTGTTTACAGTGTACTTGTTACCGCTCTCAGCAGATTACTGTCACTGTAGAACATTGTATTGAAATGTAGATGTAGAAAGACCAAAGAGCTTTAGGTATAGAACAACAGTGTTTATGGTATATCCAAAAAATGTACTATTATGAAAGAAGTTTTTGCCATTTGATGCAAATGTTTCATTCTGACATGTGTATGGCATTTTGAATGCAATTACATTTTGCATTTTGTGTGTGCAGTTTTGAGAATTGTGTGTCGAGTTTTGAAAAAAGGTGCCATAGTTTTGAAAACGTGTGTGAGCAGTTGGAAAAAACTGTAAGTTAAGGAAATGTTATTCCTGAATGTTCCCTGTGTTACGGGAGCTGGGATGAAAAGGGACCCAAGAGCAGATTAGCAGATCACTCCATTTATTGTCCAAAAAGCAAAGAAAAAAAAACACAAATATAAATGGCAGCCGAGCCACCAAGCAAAGGGCGTCCCGAAATCCAAGAGGCAGACAGGGGTCAAAACCAGAGGCAGATCCACAGCCCCGGGGTAGAGCCAAGCCAACCGTCCAAAACAGGAGAAGAAGATCGAAAAAGGATTGAGGCCAGTAGTATGTTCCTGCACAACCGGAGGCTGCAGTTTCAGGACCCCAGTTTTAGGACCCTAGTTTTTTGTGACAGCGCCACCTACCGAACTGGATGATAGCGGCGGCTGCTGTTTCAGGACCGCAGTTCTAGGATGGTTTAGTTTGTACATAGTATCAAGATCCACCTTGATCCTAAGTCTCATTAGAAAAAATATATATATTTTAACAAATAAGATTATGGAATAGAAAAGCTCCTGCAGCAGGTGGATTAGAGCAAGTAGCATCAAGCTAACGTACACAACACAATTTAAAAGATTAATATTAAACTTTTACTTAAAGCTCACTTTAAACCACCATCGAGTAATGTTAGGCTATTTGTACCATATTCCGGTCGCGGTTTAAAATGGTTTTAAGTCATAAAAAGATGTTGAAATGTGGTATAATAAAGCAATTTACATGCAGCTAATGGCTACACCTTGCTTGGCAATACTGTAAACATTCTTAATTCATATGAAAATACCCAAAATCACACGAAAATCACACACAAACCACATATACTCGAAATCGTGCATTTATTAGCTTCTTGTTTCGGGTGAAGAGATGTGTCTTAGCTTTGTTATCACGGATAACAGGACCGCGTCATGCAGAAGGGCAGGATTATTGTCACGTTGAACCACGTGAGATGATTGACAGCTGTACAGCGAAGGAGACTTGCGTACATTACTGACGCAAATCAGGAAGAGGAGACCGAGATCTCTCTGTGTTCGCTGTTTGAGTTTTATCATAAACACTATCGAGTCTTAAATCTTTCTAATGATGCTCAGTTTGTCCAGATAAAATAAGTAAGAGTGTGATGTTTTAACGAGTAATGAATGTTGAACAACAATCTGTTGTGATCAAAAATGTGATCTTTCATATTTGCCGCGAAAGGGGTTAAATTTGTGTTTTTGGTCATCTAGTTCTGTAGGTGGCGCTGTCACATTAAACGGTCAGTTCTTGAAGTGTTTAAAAAACGTTTTCTTGTTTATGTGACCATTAAGGAAACATTCCGTTGTATCATTCTGCAAACATGGGAATGTTACTTTTGAATGTTCTGTGAAGTTGAACGTTCTAAAAAAAAAAGGAGTAACATTCTAAAAATGTTAGAAAACTAAAATGTTTCAGAAAAATGAACAATATATAAACAACGTTTATGTGCTGAGAACATTACTAAAGACCAGAGAACTTTTACACTTCAAGAACATTTGTTCATATCTTTGAGAGAACCTTGCCAGAACATTAGGGCAACGTTCCCTGTTCCATTTGTCTTTTTAAGACTTATGCCAAAGTAATTTTTGACATAATATTGATGACATCATCTTGCACTGGTGGGCGTGTCTAAATTAAATGCCAATCAAATGCTGTCTATAAAGACAACATCCCACCACTTTAACATGCATCTAGATCATGGCTAACGCATTTATGAAACTAAACGCACTCTGTACTCTCGTTCTCAGACTGCGTTTGCATATATCTGGTGATATTTGTGTGCTTGATCTGAGGAACATCACATCTCAGACCTTCCAGAACACATCTAAGGCTTATAGCAGTTCTTCGACAAGGTCAGGTGTCACAGCGCACACAACACCCCGAGCTGAAGACGCATGATAGAGACACACGTCATTCTCACTGAAAATATCTTCCTCATTATCTGAGTCTGAGATAATACGATAATATTCAAGCTATAAGCGCTGTAGTGAAATACATTTGTGTCTAATCGTCATCAAAGCTATCCGTTTTTGTCTATTTTAGGGGAAAAGCGTGAATATTCTTCATAATGAAGTCAAATGGGTTAGGAATGACTATTTCGAATTTCATTTGCATCTTTACCTGCATATTTACACCTAAAGATGCTCTTTCATAGCTCATGAGATTTAATAAACACAAATACAGTAAGAGAGATACATGATGAATGTGCACAGCTGCTCAGATCACTTGATGAGAAATGTTTTAGTTCATTGAAATGTCTAACTTGATCACTTTAGGTCTTTTCCTCAAGAGGAACATCAAGCAGGAGACAGCAAAGTCTCGGTTTCTTCAAATCTTCCAAATTATTGCTGTGATTATTTATCACATACAATTCTACATTATAATAATAAATAATGTGTTGTTTCAACTTAAAAAAAGGTATGTGTTAGTGCTTGACTTATTTTAAGATTAGTTAAGTTTAGTTTAGTAGCTAAACTTAGATATTGAGGTTATAGTTACAAATTTTAAGTTGTTATAACTAATTGCAGCAAAAAGAATTCAGTTGCGATATTACTTTTCCGTGGGAGTGGATGAAGAAATGAGTATTTATTTCCTAAAAATCATACACTGTAAAAAAAATATTGGTTTAACTTAAAAAAGCAAGTTACCTCAAGTTGCCTTAAAATTTTGAGTTTGTTGTAATTACAAATTTGAGTTAATACAATGAAGAAGAATGGTTTAATAAACAGAAACTCAAAATAGCATGTTATCTTCACCACATTAGTTATCGAAATTGATTTGACAAAAGATAAAAAGTTGTGATAACAAATCATGAAAATGTTTTTTTTACAGTGTATTCTGTATTGACGTTTGGGGTCAGAAATAAAATATGAAGAATATGAATATGAAGTGAAAAAATATGAATATATATTAATGAATGGTTTTAATAAGCAAGCAAGGATGCATTAAATTGATCAAAATTGACAATGGAAACAGTTATGGTGTTATGATTTCTGTTAAAATAATGCTGTTCTTTTGTACTATTCATCAAAGAATCCTGAAGACTGGATTCAGCATAATTCAAATGACAAACAGTTATTGACTTTTACATTATGTTGATAATAAAAGCAGCCTCGGTGAGCATAAGACACCTTTTACAAAAACATAAAAAAAATTACCAACCCCATGCAAACTGTGTTGACTATAGGATACATAGGCCTAGGTTTCGCAATATGAGCTCTATATGCATTACATTTGTTTGTTTTCTTCGCTGTGAAGGACACACGCAATGTTCCCTTATAATGTGCCCATAAAGGTATCATGCCGTCGTCCTTTTGCAACAGCCTTCACGTGCCTCGGAAAATAAACATAGTGGATTTTTACTTTAATTTAGTCAATAAACCTAAAACACATTTTTCCAGACGACACAGATTTGAAACGAGAAGAGATGTCTCCACTGCACAATAAGCGCACAGTCCGCGGGGAACAGCCCAGCTGTGATGCTGTAACAGAATCACTTTAATAAAGGGTCCGCGCTCGGGCCCCTCCGCAGGATTATGTCAACCTGAGGGCCAACGCTCCCGCGCGAGCGCCAAGGAAGAGTGACAGCATGCAAACGGCCGCAGATAATCACTGCAGGAGGGGAGACCACGACGAAACAGCCCCCGAAACACGCCGAGCACTTGCATCTGATGCGACATGACTTCTGCTATTCTTAATCGCGCGCTCCTGTGGCGCTTCTCTGCGCGAGCCGCGTGCGTGCACGAGAGGGCACGAGGACTGCTGGCGGGCGGTGGCGTGATGAAGGCTTGTCTGACATCGATGTCTTCCTCTCTGATGAGCTCCAGGCTGTGTGAAAGCATATCTGAGCATCTTCTTCTTCACTCACAGTCACACAGCTGCTCGGAGTGAAGAACCGGCCGCAAACAACGCCTTCACACGGCCAGCAGCGTCAGTTCCCGCGCGCGCGCGCTCGCCGACACGCGCTAACATTAGCACTGCGCATCTCGAGAGTGTTACGTTTGGTGTGTGTGTGTGTGTGTGTGTGTGGGTCCTGGTAAACCCTACATTATGGGGATGCCACAAAGATGGCAATATCCGAAATCCTTGTCCTTGTGAGGACATCTTAA